>NC_057387.1:26936757-27111420 GCF_019320065.1 Cervus canadensis | reverse complement strand
GGAGATCTGGATTTGATCCTTGAGTTGGGAAGACCCCATGAAGAAGGGAACAGCTACCCATTCCAGTATTCCAGCCTGCGGAATTCCACGGACTGTATAGTCCATGGGGTCACAAAGAGTTGGACACAACTGAGGAACTTTCACTTTCACTTTCAGCAGGAATTCCATCACCTCCACTAGCTTTGTTTGCAGTGATGCTTCCTAAGGCCCACTTGACTTCACACTCCAGGTTATCTGGGTCATGAAGATCTTTTTTTTTTGTATAGTTCTTCTGGGTATTCTTGCCACCACTTCTTAATATCTCCTGCTTCTGTTAGGTCCATACCATTTCTTTCCTTTATTAAAGTGCCCTCTTTGCATAAAATATTCCCTTGGTATCCCTAATTTTCTTGAAGAGATCTCTAGTCTTTCCCATTCTATTGTTTTCCTCTATTTCTTTGCATTGATCACTGAGGAAGTGATCAGTTGATCACTTTCTTATCTCTCCTTGCTATTCTCTGAAGTAGGTAGCCTATCTCTTCTCCAGGGGATTTTTCCGACCCAGGAACTGGGGTCTCCAACATTGCGGTCAGATTATTTACCTGCTGAGCTACCAGGGGAGCCCCAGATCATACAGCTACTCATTGCAAAACTGGGATTTGAATCCAGGTCTGTCTGGCTGCAAAAGCTTTGATATTTCCATATTATCTCTTTTTCCTACCTATCACTTATATTTTAGCAACATCAACAGAACTGTAGAGTAATAAGAAAAAGAAAGAGAAAAAGGGAAATTTTGGCCATAAACTTGCTACATGAAAATAAAATCCAGCTGTTTAAATTAAATTTACCCATCATCTTGTCCTATACCTATCCTGTCCATATATATGTATCAAGTGAACATGGGTAGACATGCCATCTGTGTGCTGCTTTTTTTGTTTTTAACCTAACGTTACATTAAAAGCATTTTCCAGCATCTGGTTATAGTCTTTGTAATTGTAATGTTAATGACTTGTACTTCATGTCTGATCTCAGTGTTAGTGACGAGAGTTGCCCCACTCCAGTGTCACCGTTGTCCCTTCCCTTTCTGCTCACTGCTCCATCAATGCCTCTGGCCTTTACTGGAGGCAGCTGTGAAGACAATGCTGAACTTGGTGTCAGAAAAGTTGGACAGAGTCCCAGATCTGACAGTAAATAGCTGTGTGACTCTGAGCAAGTCAAATTTGTTCAGTTCCAAGCTCCTCCCTTGGTTTGTGAGCACCTTTAGGGCAGGAACTGTTTTATTTCTCCTTTGTAGGCCTTGTGTCTGGCACAGATTATGAGATCAATACATATTTGATAAAGGCTTTCAACTTCCTCATCTGTAAAATTGGATAATTAAGCCTATTCCATAAAGATATGGTAATTAAATGAAGTTTTTTACACACATACGATTATATATATGTATATGTACCCTGCAGTTGTAAATCATTATGGAAATACAAGTTGGCATAACTATTTTAATTGCTAGGTTTATACAATTCACATAAAAGTCTAGTCAATTATGTGGAAGAATAGTGAGCTTCCTGACTGATGTTGCATCTTCTATCCAGATGTTTGGCATCCTGTAGGCTTAATAGGCCAGAAACTGAAAAGAACCCCCACTCAGTGTTTACATCTTATTGTCTGTTTTCCTTCTTCATGATGTTCTCTGCTTTGACAACAGAGACTGCATGTGTTTAACTTGCTGGGGACAGCGCCTGGCTCAGCAGGACCTTAATAACTATACTTTGGTAGTCCCTGGCAACCTAAAACAGGCAGACCCGCCTGGGTGACTAAATAGCAATGGAAAGGCCTAAACAACAGCAACACCATCTATTCTGGGCTTCCCAGGTGGTGCAGTGGTAAAGAATCCACCTGCCAATGCAGGAGACTTGGGTTTGATCCCTAGCTCGGGAAGATCCCCCGGAGTAGGAAATGGCAACCCACTCCAGTGTGCTTGCCTGGAGAATCCCGTGGACAGAGCAGCCTGGTGGGCTACAGTCCATGCGGTAGCAAAGAGTTGGACACAACTGAGTGACTGAACATGCATGGTGTGATTAAAATGAAGGACTTGGAATGTTAATTATTGAGATATAAGGGACAGAGTTTGTAAGAGCTCATTCTATTGATAGTCCTGTAGTCTTTTGCCTGGGGGCAGAAGCTGCTCGGGTGGGTCGGTTTTATCCTTGAGGAAACAGAACAAGATTGTGGGAACAGTTTCCCATTCTTTACCTTACAGAAACAAACAAAAAACAGTGCAGAGAATTGTGAAGTAATTCCTGTTCAGCTATTTTTATGATAATCCCCTTTTCACCACAGAGTCCTAAGAGGCATACTTTTATATCATTTACACCATATTAGCATTGTAATTCTCAATCTTAACAAAGATTAAGTTGTTTTCGAGGTTAATGGTCTCAGGAAAACTGAAAACATGTTGGCTACACATAACACTGGGAAAAAAATAAAATGAAAATTAAAAATGACCTTATATCTAGCTAAATTTAAAGATCAAAGAACAAACAGATATAAAGCAAAGTTATTTTTAAGGCACTTCTGTTTAAGTGGTAAAATGGAACTTAAATTGTACAGTTAAAAATATTTTCTAGTGTCTTAGAAAATAAAACCAAATGTAAAATTACCAAGCATACTATTTTTTATAGAAAGTTGTTTGGGTGTGCAATATAAAAATATTGTTTAATCTTCTTAATGTAGTTTAAAAGAAGTTAAAAAGGAATATACTTCTAGTAGGGCTTCCCAGGTGGTGCTAGTGGTAAAGAACCTGCCTGCTAATGCAGGAGACATAAGGGAACTGGATTCCATCCCTGGATTGGGAAGATCCCCTGGAGGAGGGCATGGCAATCCACTCCAGTATTCTTGCTTGGAGAATCCCGTGGACAGAGCAACCTAATGAGCTATAGTCCATAGGGTCACAAAGAGTTGGACATGATTGGAAGTGACTTAGCATTCACGCATGCTTCTAGTAATGATAATGTGGCTTGTATTGCGTTAACCCCTCTTACAGAGAACAATGATACACTCTGAATTAAAATGTTAAAATCAACCATGTAAAGGCTCTGATGAGTGACCAAAAGATAGTGTGAACTGGAGGGATATCATGTCATGAATGAGGGCAACTGAATGAGATTTTTATACCAAATCATTCTATCTGCATGGTGCAGGATGGCTGGACTTCATGCAGAAACCGCCAGGATTACAGCCATAAAGTGCCAGAGGACAGAGTTTGAGGTTGCCAAAATTGTTGCAAAGGTAGGGAGGAAATCCTGGAAAGGAGAAAGCTGCAGAAGGGGAAGCCCAAATTCTGCATATAAGTTTTAACCACTTTGTGGCTTATTACTAATTTATGCAACTGGAGGGGAAACTCCAGGGAATCAGGTAGAAATCAACTGCTGGAAGACTAAAGAAACTAAATGGGTATTTCAGCTGTTGCCCTAGTTGTCTGTATCCTAGAAAAACAATTAATCCCTTTCTGAGGAAAATAATGTCCTCAGAGACTCTGAAGTGTATCATATACAGTAATTATACAATAAAAAACCACTAATATGCCAAGAAATGGGAAAATGTAACTAATAATCAAGATGAAAAATCAGCCAATAGGAACCAACTGTGAGATGACTCAGATGTTAAAATTATCAATAAGAATTTTAAGAAGTCATAAATATATACAATGACTTAGAAGAATATATGATTATAAAGAGTGAGAAGATGAGAAATTTCAACAAAGAAATGTAAATTATATAAAAGAACCAATTGGAAATCCTGGAACTAAAGAATTCCATATGTGGAATAAAAAATTCAATGGATAAGCTTAACAGAAGATTGGGAATGACAGAAGAAAGGATCATTACATTGAGCTTAGATTAACATAAACTTTCCAATCTAGAGAACAGGAAAAAAAAAATATTAAAGAAAATTGAGTAGAACCTCAGTGATCTGTGGAAAAATGTCAAGTGATCCAACATATGTGTAGTTGGAGATCAGAAAGAGGAATAAGAAAGAGTGAGACAGAAAAAAATTAAACAAGTAATCCCAAATTTGATTAAAAATGCATACACACACACACACACACACACACACACACACAGATCTAAGAAGGATAATGATGAGTAAGCAAGATAAAACATGTCAGGAATAGTGGAGATAAAACATGCCAGGAATAGTGGAGATAAAAGGTAATGGAATAAAATCTTTAAAGTACTAAAATAATAATAATAAAAAAATCCTGTCAAGCCAGAATTCTATGCTCAGCAAAAGTATACTTCAAACATGAATGCAAAATGAAGACTTTTTCAGATAAACAAAAACTGAGAGAAATCAATGTCAGCAAACATGACTGCAAGAAATTCTAAAAGAAATTAGTCATACTAAAGGGAAAAGGTCCCAGATGGAAATTTACATCTTCAGGAAAGAATGAAGAGACCTCAAATGGTAAATATGTAAGAAGTATAAAACATGCTGTATTTTTCTTCTTTCAGTTTCCTTAGAAGTTATCTAAGTTCCAGCTATGATGGATTAACAAGAACCAGACTTGGCTTCCCACGATAAATGACCAGAAAACAGAACAAATATCTGAAACACTGTTTTCAACAATAGACTGCAGGCAAGGTAAGCATTTGATACATAAAGAAGAGAAATGTATGAGATGAAGTCTGTGATAGACTGGCTTTCTCCTTGAAGACACATTGCGAACAAAGGTATAGGAAGGAGAATCTCAAGCAAAATATAGTAGTCTTGCTAGATGATGATATTTAGTTCTGAGTTTAAGGAGTCTGAGGTGACTGGAACTTGTGGGCCAGAGTTTTATAATGGAGGGAGCTAAACAGAAAAGCTGTCCAACAAAGCTGCCCAGAAATGGTGTCCAACAAAGGTCCATCTAGTCAAAGCTATGGTTTTTCCATCAGTCATGCATGGATGGGAGAGTTAGACCATAAAGAAAGCTGAGCACCAAAGAATTGATGCTTTTGAACTGTGGTGTTGGAGAAGGCTCTTTAGAGTCCCTTGGACTGCAAGGAAATCCAACCAGTCCATTCTAAAGGAAATCAGTCCTGAATATTTATTGGAAGGACTGATACTGAAGCTGAAACTCTAGTACTTCGCCACCTGATGTGAAGAACTGACTCGTTGGAAAAGACCCTGTTGCTGGGAAAGATTGAAGGTGGGAGGAGAAGGGGGTGACAGAGGATGAGATGGCTGGATGGCATCACTGACTCAACAGACATGAGTTTGAGTAAGCTCCGGGAGTTGGTGATGGACAGGGAGGCCTGGTGTGCTACACAGTCCATGGGGTCACAAAGAGTCGGACACGACTGAGCGACTGAACTGAACTGAAACAGAAAAGGAAATCCAAAAATCTGTGTGGGTGTCTCATTGAGTCTTCGCTGGATACTAAGCTGCACATGTGTAGAGTGAAGTTCCACAGGGATGGGCAAAGAAAGACTATGAAACTATAAGCCAAACAATTACTAGACCTCACATGGGGCTGGGAGGCAGTCATGACCCAATCAGCCAGAATAGCATCCTTATTAATCACCCAGGGTACAAAGAAGAGACTCCTGAAGCGTCATACCTTATTAGTAAGGTGAAAATATTTGTAAAACCTACTACTCTAGAGTCACACTAAGAGACAGTTGAAAAACAAGTTCTGAAAAGATTATACTCTTCTGCAATTTAACTTCCTACAGAGATAAAGCACAATCCTATTTTTATAAAAGGCAAGTTGAGATACTCAGCAACGTAAAATTCACAATGTTTACAAGTATTTTTCAGCTTCACTGAGGTATAATTCACCTCTCAAAGTGTAATTATTTAAATTGTACAATGATTTGATACACGTATACATTGTTAATGAATTTCTACCATCAATTAATACATTCATCATCTCATATACAGACCTTTTTTCTTTAATGAAAACACTTGTTTTACTCTCTTTGCAAATTTTGATTATGCAATACCATAATATCAGTTATAGTCACTATGTTCTAAATCAGATTCTCAGACCTTATTCATCTTATTAACTGAAATTTTGTACCATTTTAGCAGCCTCCCCTTCTTTCTCCCATTCTCCAGCCCCTGGCAAACGCTATTCTATTCTCTGTAGACATGCAGACCTATTATTGTGCAGTATTTGTCTTCCTCTGTCTGGCTTAGTTCACATTAACATAATGCCTTCCTCATTTATCCATGTTATCATGAATAGCAGGATTTCCTTTATTCAAAGGCTGCATAACATTCCATTACCCACGCATGCACACAGAGTTGAGCCTCAAACAACACAACTTTGAACTGCATGAGTACACTTATATGCAGATTTTTTTTTTCAATAGTACATACTACAGTTCTGTAAGATCCAGGGTTGGTTGAATCTGCAGATGCAGAATCTCAGAATTGGAGTAACTGAGTATTTGGAGGGAAAATAATAAGTTATATGTTAATTATTGACTGTCGGAGGGTCAGTATCCCTAACCCCTTTGTTGTTCAAGAGTCAGCTATATATGTATCACACTTTCTTTATCCACTCATCTATTGAGGGACAATTTATATTGTTTTCACAGCTTTTTGTTGTTATTCAGTCTCTCAGTCATGTCTGCTCAGTCTTTGCAACCCCATCGACTGCAGCATGCCAGGCTTCCCTGTCCTTCACTATCTATTATTATTATTTTTGGCCACGCCTTGTGACCTGTGGGATCTCAGTTCCCCAACCAGGGACTGAACCCCAACTGGGCCTTCAGCAGTGAAAGGTCCTAACCCCTGGACCACCAGGGAATGCCTATTGTGAATAATGCTGCAGTAATCTTGCAGATATCTCTGCAAAAAAGTGATTTTGTTTCCTTTGTGTGTATACCTAGAAATAGACTTGCTGAATTATGGTAGTTCTATTTTTAATTTCTTGAGGAACTTGCATACTGTTCCCATAGTGGTTGTACCAGATTACATTTCTACCACAGTGTACAAGGGTTCCTTTTTCTCCACGGCCTCACTGATAATTGTTATATCTTTTTAATAATGGCCATCCTAACAGTTATAAGGTGATATCTCATTGTGATTTTGATCTGCGTTTCCCTGGTGACTAATGATGTTGAACATCTTTTCATATACTTGCCAGCCATTTGTGTGTCTTCTTTGGAAATGTATTTATTCAGGTCCTCTCTCCATTATTCACTTAGGTTACTTATTTATTTATGCTATTGAGTTGTATGAGTTCCTTGTATATTTTGGAATATTAACCCCTTACTGAATATGTGGTTTGCAAATATTCTATCCCAGTCCATAGGTGCCTTTTCATTTTGTTGATGGCTTCCTTTGCTGTGCCTTTTAGTTTCATGTTGATCCACTTGTTTATTTTTGTTTTTGTTGTCAAATCCAAAAAAAAAAATCATTGCCAAGACCAATGTCAAAGAGATTATCTCCTATGTTTTCTTCTTTACAGGTTCAGGTTTTACTTTCAAGTATTTAACCCATTTTAAGTTGGTTATTGTGTGTGGTATAAGATAAGGATCCAGTTTTATTCTTTTCCATGCAGCTGTCCAGTTTTCTCAATATCATTTTTTGAAAAGACTGTCCTTTTCTGCTGTATATTCTTGACTTCCTGTTGAAAATTAATTAACCATATGTGCATGGCTCTATTTCTGGGATCACTATTCCATTCAATGGATATATGTATCTGTTTTTATACCCATATAATTCTGTTTTGATTACTACAGCTTTGCAATATAGTTTGAAATCAGATAGTGTGATACCTCCAGCTTTGCTTTTCTTTCTCAAGATTGTTCTGTGCTTTGGAAACTCTTGTGGTTCCATATAAATTGGAGCATTTTTTCTGTATCTGTGAAACATGCCATTGGAATTTTTATAGGGATTGCATTGGCTTTGGCTAGTATGGACATTTTAGCAATATAATTCTTCCAAGCCATGAATATAGAATATTTTCCTATTTATTTATATCTTCTTCAACTTATATCATCAGTGTTTTATAACTTTTAGTGTTTAAATCTTACACCTTGTTGGTTAAAGTTATTCCTAAGTGTTTTATTCTTTTAGATGCTATTATAAATTGAATTGTTTCCTTAATTTCTTTTTCTGATTATTGTTAGTGTATAGAAACAAAACTGACCTTTTTTTTTTTTTTGAAAAATACTTGGTATGAATGTAGTAACTTTTTATAACAGTTTAAATATAACATTTTAAATTAGTCAATTATTTATTTATTTTTACAGTAGGTCCTTGTTGGTTATCCATTCTAAATGTAGCAGTATGTACAAGTCAGCCCCAAACTTCCAATCTATTCCTCTCCACCACAATTCCCTCAGTAACCATACATTTATTCTCTAAGTCTGTGAGTCTGTTTCTGTTTTGTAAATAAGTTCATTTGTATAATTTTTTTTAGATCCTGCATATAAGGGATATCAAATAATATTTGTCTTTCTCTGTCTGACTTGCTTCACTTAGTATGATAATCTCCAGATCCATTCATGTTGCTGTAAATGGCATTATTTCATCCTTTTTAATGGCTGAGTAATATTCCACTGTATATATGTACGACATTTTCATCCACTCATTTGTCAGTGGACATCTAGGTGGCTTCCGTGTCTTGGCTATTGTTAATAGTGCTGCAATGAACATTGGAGTACATGTATCCTTTCAAACTATGTTTTTCTCCAGATACACACTCAGGAGTGGGACTGCTGGATGGTATGATAGTTCTATTTTTAGTTTTGTAAGGAACCTCCATACTGTTCTCCACAGTGGCTGTATCAATTTACATTCCCACCGACAGCGTAGGAGGGTTCTCTTCTCTCCAAATCCTCTGCAGCGTTTATTTTTTGTAGGTTTTTTGATAATAGCCATTCTGAGAGGTGGGAGGTGATAATCTCCTTGTTGTTTTGATCTGCATTTCTCTGATAATTAGTGATGTTGAGCATCTTCTCATGTGCCTCTTGGGCAGCTGTATGTCTTCTTTGGAAAAATGTCTATTTTGTCTTCTGCCCACTTTTCTGATTGGATTGTTTGTCTTTTGGATATTGAGTTGCTTGTAAATTTTGGAATCTAATCCCTTGTTGGTTTTATTGTTTGCAAATATTTTTTCCCATTTTGTGGCACAACTGATTTTGTATATTAATTTTGTATCCTACAACTTTACTGGATTTATTAGGTTTTAGCTTTGTGGATACCATGATAACACTTTTTTTTTGGTGGAATCTTCAGGTTTTCTATATGTCATATTGTAGTATCTGCAAAGAGATAGTTTTAGTTTTTCCTTTCTGATCTGGATGCCCTATATTTCCTTTTCTTGCCTAATTCCACTGGCTAAGACTTCCAGTACTATGTTGAATAATAATAAAAAAATGTGATAGGACTTCCTTGGTGGTTCAGTGGTTATGACTTCATGCTCCCAATGCAGGCAGCCCAGGTTTGATTCTTGGTCAGGGAACTAGATTGCACATACCATAATTAACGGTTTGCTTTCCACAACTAAAGATCCCGTGTACTGCAACTAAGAGCTGGTATAGCCAAATAAATAAATTCTTCTTTTACCCAGTTTGTTGTGAGTTTTTATAATGAAAATATATTCAATTTGGTCAAGTGATTTTTCTGCATCTATTGCAATAATCCTATGATTTTTATTCTTCATTCTGTCAATATTATATATCACATATATTGATTTGCATGTGTTGATCCATCCTTGAATCCCTGGAAGAAATCCCACTTGTGTATAATCCTCCTATTGTGCTCTTGAATTTAGTCTGCTAATATTTTATTGCAGATTTTTGCATCTATGTCCATTAGGGATATTGCCTTTAATTTTCTCATCTTTGGCGTGTGTTTGTGTGTGCTCAGTCACTCAGTTGGGTCTCACTCTCTACAGCCCCGTGGACTGTAACCCACCAGGCTCCTTTGTCCATGGCATTTCCCAGGCAAGAATACTGGAGTGAGTTGCCATTTCATACTCCAGGGGAATCTTCCTGACCCGGGGATTGGTGGGCTACAGTTCATAGGGTCTGAAAGAGTCAGACATGACTGAAGTGACCTAGCATGCACACACATACACCAACAAATTAGATAACCTAGAATAAATGGATAAATTCATAGACGTATACAACCTATCAACACTGAATGATGAAGAAACAGAAAATCTGAACAGACCAATAATGGCAACCTACTCCAGTATGGGATTTTCCAGACAAGAATACTGGAGTGGGTTGCCATGCCCTCCTCCATGCCTTCCTTCCTGACCCAGGGGTTGAACCTGTGTCTCTTATGTCTCCTGCAGTGGCAGGCGGGTTCTTTACCATTAGCACCACCTAGGAAGCCCCTTGTTGGTGTATAATTTATCATAATAGTTTTTATGTCCTTAGTATTTCTGTATTATCAGTTGTAATGTCTCCTATTTCAATATTGATTTTATTTGATCTTCACTCTTTTTCTTTCTTAGTTTAGCTAAGGGTTTGTCAATTTTGTTTATCTTTTTTAAAAACCAGATTTTAGTTTCATTGACCTTTATTTATTTTTTTATTTATTTATTTTTTTATTATTATTTTTTTTTTTCCAGTGGGTTTTGTCATACATTGATATGAATCAGCCATGGATTTACATGTATTCCCAATCCCGATCCCCCCTCCCACCTCCCTCTCCACCCGATTCCTCTGGGTCTTCCCAGTGCACCAGGCCTGAGCACTTGTCCCTCATGCATCCCACCTGGGCTGGTGATTCTGTTTCACCATAGATAGTATACATGCTGTTCTTTGAAATATCCCATCCTCACATTCTCCAACAAAAGTTCAAAAGTCTGTTCTGTATTTCTGTGTCTCTTTTTCTGTTTTGCATATAGGGTTATCGTTACCATCTTTCTAAATTCCATATATATGTGTTAGTATACTGTAATGTTTTATCTTTCTGGCTTACTTCACTCTGTATAATGGGCTCCAGTTTCATCCATCTCATTAGAACTGATTCAAATGAATTCTTTTTAATGGCTGAGTAATATTCCATGGTGTATATGTACCACAGCTTCCTTATCCATTCATCTGCTGATGGGCATCTAGGTTGCTTCCATGTCTGGCTATTATAAACAGTGCTGTGATGAACATTGGGGTGCACGTGTCTCTTTCAGATCTGGTTTCCTCAGTGTGTATGCCCAGAAGTGGTATTGCTGGGTCATATGGCAGTTCTATTTCCAGTTTTTTAAGGAATAGGAATCTCCACACTGTTTTCCATAGTGGCTGTACTAGTTTGCATTCCCACCAACAGTGTAAGAGGGTTCCCTTTCTCCACACCCCTCCAGCTGATTATATTAATTGCTTGTATGTACTTATAGCCAACCATCCTGACGTGGCGTGTAAATGGTACTCATTGTGGTTGATATTGGCATTTTCTCTGATATGAGTGAGTTGAGCGATCTTTTCAATGTGTTTGTTAGCCCATCTGTATGTCTTCTTTGGAGAAATGCCTGTTTGGTTCCTTGCCCATTTTTTGATTGGGTCACTTATTTTTCTGGAATTGAGCTGCAGGAGTTGCTTGTATATTTTTGAGATTAATCCTTTGTCTGTTTCTTCATTTGCTATTATTTTCTCCCAATCTGAGGGCTGTCTTTTCACCTTGCTTATAGTTTCCTTTGTTGTGCAAAAGCTTTTAAGTTTCATTAGGTCCCATTTGTTTAGTTTTGCTTTTATTTCCAATATTCTGGGAGGTGGGTCATAGAGGATCCTGCTGTGATTTATGTCGGAGAGTGTTTTGCCTATGTTCTCCTCTAGGAGTTTTATAGTTTCTGGTCTTACATTTAGATCTTTAATCCATTTTGAGTTTATTTTTGTGTATGGTGTTAGAAAGTGTTCTAGTTTCATTCTTTTACAAGTGGTTGACCAGTTTTCCCAGCACCACTTGTTAAAGAGGTTGTCTTTTTTCCATTGTATATCCTTGCCTCCTTTGTCGAAGATAAGGTGTCCATAGGTTCGTGGATTTATCTCTGGGCTTTCTATTCTGTTCCATTGATCTATATTTCTGTCTTTGTGCCAGTACCATACTGTCTTGATGACTGTGGCTTTGTAGTAGAGTCTGAAGTCAGGCAGGTTGATTCCTCCAGTTCCATTCTTCTTTCTCAAGATTACTTTGGCTATTCGAGGTTTTTTGTATTTCCATACAAATTGTGAAATTCTTTGGTCTAGTTCTGTGAAAAATACCGTTGGTAGCTTGATAGGGATTGCATTGAATCTATAGACTGCTTTGGGTAGAATAGCCATTTTGACAATATTGATTCTTCCAATCCATGAACACGGTATGTTTCTCCATCTGTTTGTGTCCTCTTTGATTTCTTTCATCAGTGTTTTATAGTTTTCTATGTATAGGTCTTTGTTTCTTTAGGTAGATATACTCCTAAGTATTTTATTCTTTTTGTTGCAATGGTGAATGGTATTGTTTCCTTAATTTCTCTTTCTGTTTTTTTCATTGTTAGTATATAGGAATGCAAGGGATTTCTGTGTGTTAATTTTATATCCTGCAACTTTACTATATTCATTGATTAGCTCTAGTAATTTTCTGGTAGAGTCTTTAGGGTTTTCTATATAGAGGATCATGTCATCTGCAAACAGTGAGAGTTTTACTTCTTCTTTTCCTATCTGGATTCCTTTTACTTCTTTTTCTGCTCTGATTGCTGTGGCCAGAACTTCCAACACTATGTTGAATAGTAGTGGTGAGAGTGGGCACCCTTGTCTTGTTCCTGATTTCAGGGGAAATGCCTTCAATTTTTCACCATTGAGGGTGATGCTTGCTGTGGGTTTGTCATATATAGCTTTTATTATGTTGAGGTATGTTCCTTCTATTCCTGCTTTTTGGAGAGTTTTAATCATAAATGAGTGTTGAATTTTGTCAAAGGCTTTCTCTGCATCTATTGAGATAATCATATGGTTTTTATCTTTCAATTTGTTAATGTGGTGTATTACATTGATTGATTTGCGGATATTAAAGAATCCTTGCATTCCTGGGATAAAGCCCACTTGGTCATGGTGTATGATTTTTTTAATATGTTGTTGGATTCTGTTTGCTAGAATTTTGTTAAGGATTTTTGCATCTATGTTCATCAGTGATATTGGCCTGTAGTTTTCTTTTTTGTGGCATCTTTGTCTGGTTTTGGAATTAGGGTGATGGTGGCCTCATAGAATGAGTTTGGAAGCTTACCTTCATCTGCAATTTTCTGGAAGAGTTTGAGTAAGATAGGTGTTAGCTCCTCTCTAAATTTTTGGTAGAATTCAGCTGTGAAGCCATCTGGTCCTGGGCTTTTGTTTGCTGGAAGATTTTTGATTACAGTTTCGATTTCCTTGCTTGTGATGGGTCTGTTAAGATCTTCTATTTCTTCCTGGTTCAGTTTTGGAAAGTTATACTTTTCTAAGAATTTGTCCATTTCATCCAAGTTGTCCATTTTATTGGCATAGAGCTGCTGGTAGTAGTCTCTTATGATCCTTTGTATTTCAGTGTTGTCTGTTGTGATCTCTCCATTTTCATTTCTAATTTTGTTAATTTGGTTCTTCTCTCTTTGTTTCTTAATGAGTCTTGCTAATGGTTTGTCAATTTTGTTTATTTTTTCAAAAAACCAGCTTTTAGCTTTGTTGATTTTTGCTATGGTCTCTTTAGTTTCTTTTGCATTTATTTCTGCCCTGATTTTTAAGATTTCTTTCCTTCTGCTAACCCTGGGGTTCTTCATTTCTTCCTTCTCTAATTGCTTTAGGTGTAGAGTTAGGTTATTTATTTGGCTTTTTTCTTGTTTCTTGATGTAAGCCTGTAATGCTATGAACCTTCCCCTTAGCACTGCTTTTACAGTGTCCCATAGGTTTTGGGTTGTTGTGTTTTCATTTTCATTCATTTCTATACATATTTTGATTTCTTTTTTGATTTCTTCTATGATTTGTTGGTTATTCAGAAGCGTGTTATTTAGCCTCCATATGTTTGAAGTTTTAACAATTTTTTTCCTGTAATTGAGATCTAATCTTACTGCACTGTGGTCAGAAAAGATGACTGGAATGATTTCAATTTTTTTGAATTTTCCAAGACCAGATTTATGGCCCAGGATGTGATCTATTCTGGAGAAGGTTCCGTGTGCACTTGAGAAAAAGGTGAAGTTGATTGTTTTGGGGTGAAATGTCCTATAGATATCAATTAGGTCTAGCTGGTCCATTGTGTCATTTAAGGTTTGTGTTTCCTTGTTAATTTTCTGTTTAGTTGATCTATCCATAGTTGTGAGTGGGGTATTAAAGTCTCCCACTATTATTGTGTTACTATTAATTTCCTCTTTCATACTCGTTAGTGTTTGCC
This sequence comes from Cervus canadensis, assembly GCF_019320065.1. Lineage (NCBI taxonomy): Eukaryota > Metazoa > Chordata > Mammalia > Artiodactyla > Cervidae > Cervus > Cervus canadensis. Next base: position 27,097,107 of record NC_057387.1, on the reverse strand, counting down.
GTACATATTGCGGTGCTCCTATGTTGGGTGCATATATATTTATAATTGTTATATCTTCTTCTTGGATTGATCCTTTGATCATTATGTAGTGTCCTTCTTTGTCTCTTTTCACATCCTTTATTTGAAAGTCTATTTTATCTGATATGAGTATTGCGACTCCTGCTTTCTTTTGGTCTCCGTTTGCATGAAATATTTTTTTCCAGCCCTTCACTTTTAGTCTGTATGTGTCTCTTGTTTTGAGGTGGGTCTCTTGTAGACAGCATATATAGGGGTCTTGTTTTTGTATCCATTCAGCCAATCTTTGTCTTTTGGTTGGGGCATTCAACCCATTTACATTTAGGGTAATTATTGATAGGTGTGGTCCCGTTGCCATTTACTTTGTTGTTTTGGGTTCACGTTTATACAACCTTTCTGTATTTCCTGTCTAGAGAAGATCCTTTAGCATTTGTTGAAGAGCTGGTTTGGTGGTGCTGAATTCTCTCAGCTTTTGCTTATCTGTAAAGCTTTTGAATTCTCCTTCATATCTGAATGAGATCCTTGCTGGATACAGTAATCTAGGTTGTAGGTTATTCTCTTTCATTACTTTCAGTACGTCCTGCCATTCCCTTCTGGCCTGGAGGGTTTCTATTGATAGATCAGCTGTTATCCTTATGGGAATCCCTTTGTGTGTTATTTGTTGTTTTTCCCTTGCTGCTTTTAATATTTGTTCTTTGTGTTTGATCTTTGTTAATTTGATCAATATGTGTCTTGGGGTGTTTCGCCTTGGGTTTATCCTGTTTGGGACTCTCCGGGTTTCTTGGATTTGGGTGGCTATTTCCTTCCCCATTTTAGGGAAGTTTTCAGCTATTATCTCCTCGAGTATTTTCTCATGGCCTTTCTTTTTGTCTTCTTCTTCTGGAACTCCTATGATTCGAATGTGGGGCGTTTCACATTGTCCCAGAGGTCCCTGAGGTTGTCCTCATTTCTTTTGATCCTTTTTTCTTTTTTCCTCTCTGCTTCATTTATTTCCACCATTTTATCTTCTACCTCACTTATCCTATCTTCTGCCTCCGTTATTCCACTCTTGGTTCCCTCCAAAGTGTTTGTTATCTCATTCATTGCATTATTCATTTTTAATTGACTCTTTTTTATTTCTTCTAGGTCTTTATTAAACAGTTCTTGAATCTTTTCAATCTTTGTTTCCAGGCTATTTATCTGTAACTCCATTTTGTTTTCAAGATTTGGATCATTTTTATTATCATTATTCTAGATTCTTTTTCAGGTAGATTCCCTATCTCCTCCTCTTTTGTTTGACTTGGTGGGCATTTTTCATGTTCCTTTACCTGTTGGGTATTTCTTTGCCTTTTCATCTTGTTTAGATTGCTGTATCTGGAGTGGGCTTTCTGTATTCTGGAGGTCTGTGGTTCCTCTTTATTGTGGAGGATTAACCCAGTGGGTGGGGTTAGACGATTGGCTTGTCAAGATTTCCTGGTTAGGGGAGCTTGCGTCAGTGTTCTGGTGCGTGGAACTTGATTTCTTCTCTTTGGAGAGCAATGGAGTGCCCAGTAATGTTTTGAGATGGGTCTATGTGTTAGGTGTGTCCTTGGGCAGCCTGTATGTTGATGTTCAGGGCTATGTTCCTGCGTTGCTGGAGAATTTGCGTGGTATGTCTTGCTCTAAAACTTATTGGCTCTTGGGTGGTGGTTGGTTTCAGTGTAGGTATGGAGGCTTTGGACGGTCACTTATTACTTAAAGTTCCATGTAGTCAGGAGTTTTCTGGTGTTCTCAGGTTTTGGGCTTAAGTCTCCTGCCTCTGGATTTCAGTTTTATTCTTCCTGTAGTCTCAGGACTTCTCCAACTATACAGCCCTGATAAGAAAACTTCTAGGTTAATGGCTAAAAGATTCTCCCCCGTTAGGGACACCCAGAGAGGTTCACAGAGTTACATGAAGAAGAGGAGAGGGAGGAGGGAGATAGAGATGAACAGGAGGAGAAAAAGGGGGACTCAAGAGGAGAGAGACAGATCTACCCAGCTGTCTGTTCCCAGAGTGTTCTCCGTAGCCCAGTCACCTACAAGGATTCACAGAATTGGATTGGGAAGAGAAGGGGAAAGGAGGAAATAGAGGTGTTCTGAGGTAGAAAACAGAGAGTCAAGATTGGGAGAGAATAATCTTCGGTTTAAAAATAGGGCTTCTCTTTTTTTTTTTTGTAAGGTTATAGTGTATTGAAAATGAAAATTAAGGAGTAGTAGAGGAGTACTAGAGGACTTTAAAAGAAATAAGAGAAAAAGAAAAATAGAAAATAGAAGAGAAAAAGGAAAGAAAAAAAAGAAAAAAGAAAAAAAAAATTTTTTTTCCCCCCTAATTAAAAAATCGTAAAAGTCTGTGGAAATGAAAGTTAAGGAGTAATGGGGGAGTAATAGGGGATTTTAAAGGAAAATAAAAGAGAAGAAAGAAAAAAGAAAAAAATTTAAAAAATTAAAAAAATTTAAAAAAAAGAGAAAAAAGAAATTATATCTAGGAGTTTCTCTGAAGCTGTTGCGGTCAGTGTGGGTTCGGCTCAGTTTCAGATAGTTCCTCGTTCCAGCTTACGCTTCTCGATATCTACAGGCCCCTCCGGTGTAGTCGGTGTTTCCTAGAGGGATTTTAATCTGTTGCACCAGTCCCTTCTGAAGCGGTTCCCTTTGTTTATTTGGCTTCTGTTTGCCGGTCTCTTCAGAGCCTCATTTCCGCCCTGACACAGGCGGGCGGAGGTGGACTCTTATTCAGGTAGCTAGTTCCGTCGCTCTGCGGGGCAGGGAGGGGCTTGCGCTGCAGGGAGTGGCTGGCGCTATGGGGACGGGCTTGCGCCGCGGGGATGGGCTGGGGCTGCGGGGAGGGGCTGACGCTGCTTTCTCCGTCTGTGCTGCTCAGGCTCCCGGCCGGTCTATATGGAGCGCGCCCCGCCCTGCGCGAGGTTCCAGCCCTCGGGTGTTCCACAAAAGCGCGGAAGGAAAAGCTGCGCCTACTCTCTGTGCCTTCCCCGTCAGAGCGGTCCAGGCAGCGAGGGGCTTGATGGGCGCACTCTCCCCAGGTGTGGCGCGCCCACTCCCTTCCACGGACCCAAGTTTCAGTTTCCGCTGGCGCCAGTCGGGTGAGCGCGCCTTCCGCCCTCTGCGTCCCCAGCCCCAGTCCCCGCCCGCGCCGGTCGGCTGCCTGCGCCCTGTGTCTCGCCACGACCTTCCCCTCTCCCCTGCCTCCTGCCTCCTGCCTCCGGCGGGGCTGGGCCGGTCGCAGCCTGCGAGCTCCTCTCTGGACCCTCTCGGTCTCTTTGTTCTGCGAACGGCCGGCAGTGTGTTCGGGCCGGTTAATTTACTCTCTCTCTTTTGGTCTCCCACAGTTCAAGTTGGCAACTCACAGAAGTTCCCTCCGATTGTCCTCAGGGCACTCGGGCCCGGACCCTACCCCAAGCAATGCCGCCTAAGAGCTCCCGGGATGGATCTCCGTCCTTAGCTCTTTTGTCTCCCTTTTTATCTTTTATATTTTGTCCTACCTCCTTTCGAAGACAATGGGCTGCTTTTCTGGGCGCCTGATGACCCCAGCTAGCGATCCGAAGTTGTTTTGCGAAGTTTGCTCTGCGTTCAGTTATTCTTTTGATGAAGTTGTAGGAGAGAAAGTGGTCTCCCGGTCCTACTCCTCTGCCATCTTGGCTCCTCCCCCTTCATTGACCTTTAAATTGTCATTTTAGTCTCTGTTTCACCTACTTCACTTTGATCTTTGTTAGATCCTTCCTTCTACTGATTTGAGCCTATTTTGTTGTTTTCTATTTCCTTGAAATGTAAGGATAATTATTTATATGAGTCTTTTTCTTTCTTTTTTTTGAAGTATAGTTGATTTACAGTGTTGTGGAGATCTTTTTTTTTTTTTTCTCAAAGTAGGCATTTATTGCTGTAATCTGTCCTCTTTTTGGTTCAGGTTAACCTAAACTCATTTTGCCAGTCATAAGTTTTGGTATTTTGTGTTTTCCATTTTCATTTGTTTCAAAATATTTTTGATTTCTCTTTTGATTTATTCTATGACCCATGGGTTGTTCATAGGATGTTGATTAATTTCCACATATTTTTGAATTTTCTGTTTTTCTTGCTATAATTGATTTCATAACATTGTGGTCAGAAAAGATGTTTCATATAATTTCAATTTCAAATTTATTAAGAACTTTTTGTGGCCTAACATATGGTCTATCCTGGAGATTGTTTCATATTTGCTTAAGAAGAATACGTATTGTGCTGCTGCTGGATGCCTGCTTTGTGCATGTCTGTTGGGTCAGTTTGGTTGAACGTGTAGTTTAAGTCCAGTGTTTCTTTATTAATTTTCTATCTGGGTGATCTATCATTGTAAATGCAATATTGAAATCCTCCACTATTATTGTACTGCTGTCTATCTCTCCCAGTGGCTCACTAATGCCTGCTTTATATATTTACTTGCTTTGATGTTTGGTGCATAGTTACAGTTGTTATATCCTCTTGATAAATTGTTTATTATTTTGTGTCTCTTGTTATAGTTTTTGGCTTAAAGTCTATTTTGTCTGATATGAATATAGCTACCTCTGCTTTCTTTGGTTTCAATTTGCGTGGAATGTTTTTCACTTTCAGTCTACATGTGTTCTTAAAGTTGAAGTGAGTTTCTTGTAGCAATGTGTAGTTAGTTGGGTGTTGTTTTTTATCCATTGAGCTGTTCTGTATGTTTTGACTGGAAAATTTAATTCATAAATATTTAAAGTAATTATTCATACATATGGACTTAGTACTGCCATTTTGTTCATTGTTTCCTGGCTATTTTCTAGTTCCTATTCTTTTTTTTCCCTTCCTTCCTCTCATGCTATCTTCCTTTGTGTTTTGATGATACTCTATAGTGGTATGCGTGAATTCCTTTCTCTTTCTCTTTTGTTTATCTATTAGTTTTTGCTTTGTGGATACCATAAAGCTTACATAAAGCATCTTATAACTATCCATTTTAACGTGATCAACAACTTAACTTCAAATGCATACAAAAGCTCTACATTTTTATATTCCCTCAGATTTACATTTTGAAATTACAGTTTACACCTATTTATATTGTACATCCATAGCAAATTATTGTAGCTATAGTTATTTTTAATACTTTTGTGTTTTAACTGTTATATTAGAGTTGAAAACAATTTACCTTTAATTGTCAAGATATTAGCACATTCTAAGTTTAAATATTTACCTTTTCCAATGAGTTTTATAGTTTTATATGTTTCATGTTACTAATTAGCCTCCTTTTGTTTCAGCTTGAGGAATCCCCTTTAACCTTTCTTATAAGGTTGGTCTAGTGGTGATGAACTCCTTCAGCTTTTGTCTGGGAAACTCCATCTCTCCTTCAGTTGCAAAGTATTACTTTGCCAGGTAGAGTATTGTTGGATGGCGTATCTTTTCTTTCACCACTTTGAATGTATCATCCACTCCCTTCTGCCCCGCAAGCTTTCTGTTGAGAAATCTGCTCTTTATCTTGTGGGCGCTCCCTTGTAAGTAACAAGTTGCTTTTCTCTTGCTGCTTTTCAGATTCTTTCTTTGTCTTTAGTTTTTGACAATTTAATTATAATGTGTCTTGATGTGTATCTCTTTAGTTCTCCTTATTTGGTATTTGGGATTCCCAGATCTGAATATCTGTTTCTTTCTTCAGGTTAGGAAAATTTTCAGCTATCATTTCTTTAAATAAACATCTGCCCATTTCTGTGTTTCTCTTTCTTTTCCCCAGGACCCCTATAATGCATATGTTGGTTCTCTTGATGGTGTCCCATAAGTCCCTTAACTAATCTTCATTCTTTTTCATTCCTTTTTCCTTTTGCTCCTCTGGTGGAATGAATTCCACTGCCCTGTCTGAGTTTGCTGGTCTTTTTGTTCCTGCTTGATTTAGTCTACTGTCGAACCCCTCTATTGAGTTTTCACTTCAGTTAACTCATTCTTTAGTTCTATAATTTCTGTTTGGTACTTGAAAAAGTATTTTCTCTTCTTAAAATTCTCACTTTCTTCATTCATTGCTCTCCTGACTTTGGTGAGCATCTTTGTGAATTCTCTTTTGAAACTATTAGATAAATCGCTTATCTCCATTTCGTTTGGAACATGTTTCTTATTTCTTCATTTTCCTTGACACTCTGTGTTAGCTTCTGTGTATTAGATAAAACAACCACCTTTTCCAGTCTTAACAAACTAGTCTCATGTAGAAGATAAACCTCATCGATAAGTTTGGCCATAGTTTCTGGTTGACTCTCAAATTTTTGTGGTTGTCCAAGTTGTTGTCTTTACTTTTAGTGGCTCCCAGCAGTTGAGGGTGCACTAAGACCTGGGGGCTTCCCTCATAGCTCAGTTGGTAAAGAATCCACCTGCAATGCAGTAGACCCCGGTTCAATTCCTGGGTTGGGAAGATCTACTGGAGAAGGGATAGGCTACCCACTTCAGTATTCTTGGGCTTCCCTTGTGGCTCAGCTGGTAAAGAATTTGCCTGCAATGCAGGAGATCTGTGTTCGATCCCTGGGTTGGGAAGATCCCCTAGAGAAGGGAAAGGCTACCCACTTCAGTATTCTGGCCTGGAGAATTCCATGGACTGTATAGTCCATGGGGTCACAAAGAGTCAGACATGACTGAGTGACTTTCACTTTCACTTTAAGGCCTGTCAGTGTTCCAAAGGGGAGGGTCTCAGTCAGCACATAGGTACAGTGCTGACTGAATAAAAGTTGGGACGTTAGATGTTGAGTTCAAACGCTTCACTCCTCAGGGAAAAACAAAGTTGTGAGTTCCTTTCTACTGTGTGTTGCCATGCCAAAGGAAAGTTTATGCACAGACTGTTTATCGGCCTCTTCTACCTACTTCATTGTTTTTTTATTCTTCATTTACCCCATATGTAGGATTTTCTCAGCTAGTTTCTGGATTTCTTTCCACATGTAGCTGTATATTTTTTATTTCTGTTGAAGGAAGTTAGTTTAGGAGTCTCTTATGTTGCAATATTGAACCAGAACTCTTCAGTATTTCTTTTCAACATTTTACTGGAGGCCACAAATGATGATCTTGCACACAAAAAACCCTAAGGAATTTACCAACAAATTGCTAAAAGTAATAAGTGAGGTTAGCAAAATCACAGGATTAAACAGTCAATGTACAAAAATATACACAGTTCTATATATTAGCAATGAAATTGAACAACAGAATTGTAAATCAATACCACTTACAATGAATCCAGAAACTTGAAATACTTAGAGATAAATTTAACAATCATGTGCCAGAACTTGTACAATGACATCTTCAAAGCATACTTGAGTGAAATTGAAAAAGACTTAAATAAACTGAGAGATAAACCATGCTCCTGTATCAGAAAACTTAATATTGTTAAAATTGCAGTTCTCCCTAAAATGATCCAGGTATAATGGAATAGTTAAAATGGAATCCTAACAAAAATTCTAGTGTGTTTTTTTCGTTAAATTTTTACAAGCTAATTTTAATAATTTATGTAATTGAAAAGGACTTAGGCCAAAATACTTTTTAAAAGAGGAAGAAATTTAGTGGATTGAACTACTTGATTTGAAGACTTACTGGGAAGTTGTAATAAACAAGACAGTGTAATATTGATGTAAGGATAGACATCAGATAAAATAGAGAGTTCAGACCCACACAAACATGGACAATTGATTTTCATCAAATACACCAAGGTAATTCAATGGGGACAGTACAGTTTTTTTCAACAATGATGTTGGGACAACTGGTTGTCCATTTGGAAAAATGAACTTTAGCTCTTGACTGATTCCTTATAAAACTATTACCTTGAAATGAATCATAGACCTAAAGGTAGAGGCTGAAGTTATGAAACATCTAGAAGGGAATGTAAGAGAATATTTTTGCAAAGTTGGGGTAAACAAAAAAATCCGTAGATAGGAAAAAAGAAAAGAACCTGATAAAAATTGTTAAAAGTTGTTTTTATAACATGAAAAACTTCTGTTCTTTGTCACCAGTAAGAAAAATGAAAAAGGAAGGCCTTACATTGAAAGATGTTTGTCTTACATGTATCTGACAAAGGAATTCTACCTGGACTATATAAGGAGTTCTTATAATTCTATAATAAAAAGACAAACAATTCAATATATATTTTGACAAAGAAAGGTATACAAATACACTCTGAGGCAAGTTGTATGAATAGAGAAGAGAGAGCCTTTTCATAATGATAAAATTTGGGTGATTTCATAATGAATTTATCAGGAAAACATAATAATCACAAATGTTTATTCACTTAATAGCAGTTTTTATATATATGAAGCAAAAACTGACAGTACTAAGGGGAGACACAAGTACACATCACTGATGGAGTTTTTTAAAGTCCACTTTCAGAATTCCTCATGCTACCACATTTTTGCCCTCAGGTTTATGGGGTAATGAAGCACACAGGTAAGTATACCCCTCAGAGCCTCAGATTCCTATTTATGAAGTTTGGGTAACAGCAACAATATGAAAGCATCAAATAAATGATCATCAACGTATGAGCACATCACTAGACTGTGGTGTAAGTGTGAGAATTCTCTAGAACAGTGAAGAGATGAAGTAGAACTAACTACTTTTATCAATACAGATAAGTAAGTAAAAAAAGCAAATTGAAGAAGGATACATTCATAGGATTGTTCATATATAGTTGTAAAATATGCAAAACAGTAATAAATTATGGATACATATCTTTGTAATAAAAGCAAGAAATTATGCATGAGAATGATATGTGAAATTTGGAAAAGGTTCTGGACTTTTATGTTCAGAGAGCTCTTGAAAGTTTAGAACATAATGGCAGAAATTACAAATTCAATAGAAGTCTTGGAATAAAGTTGGAGAAATCTTTCAGAAAGCATGGCAAAAATCCAGATATGAAAAATCAAAGTGAAAAGATATAAAATTGGAGGACCCATACAGAAGTTAAATAACTGAATAATTGGAGTTTAAGAAAAAAGCCAGAGAAAACTAAGGTGAAGAAGTTATAAATGAAGTAGAATTTCCCAGAACTGAAGGCTATGAGTCTTCAGGACCCAGTCACTAACTTGTATAATGGTTAAAAATAGAACCACATCAAGGCACATCCCTATGAAATTTCAGAAGATTGGTGTGTATGTCAGGGAATTTAATGCTGGCTTCAGCAGCAGACAACTCTCAAAATTATTTAGTGGTTTAACAAAGCCAAAATTTTATCACTTATGCAAAGCCTGATGTACTTCAGGTGGTCCAACTCCAGCTTATAAACATGTCACTGGATGTGGGTCTCCTGGGCTAGTTATGGGAAGGGAAATTAAGGATGGAGGAGGCACACTGGCTTATAGCCTGGGGGTGACATGTGTCACTTCTGCTTTTAGGCCATTGGTCAGAATTAGTCACATGGCCTTATCTAAATGTAGTCAGGCTAGACAGGCTGGAAAGCCTAGAGGAGCTCATGCAATACTTGATACTTTGCACACCAATAACTGGAAACAAAAAGAAGATCCCTCATCACTGGTCATATACACAAAATCAGGAAGCAAAATGGCCTTGCACTTCTTAATGGTTAATACTGGAAACTAGAATACAGTGGAGTAATGCTTTCAAAAATTTCAAAGTTAGTGATTTATAACTTGCAATTCTTTATCTAGCCAAACTGCCAATCAAGGGTCAGTGTAGAATAAAGTCATTGCAGACAACAGTGTCTCAAACAATCTACCTTCTGTGTACCCCATCTCTGTAAGCTACTGGATACATTAAATTGGGGCTTCCCAGGTGGCTCAGCTGGTAACGAATCTGTGTGTAGTGTGGGAGACCTGGGCTTGATCCCTGGGACTGGGAAGATCCCCTGGAGAAGGGAAAGGCTACCCACTCCAGTATTTTGGCCTGGAGAGTCCCATGGACTGTTTAGTCCATGGGGTCGCAAAGAGTTGGACACTACCGAGAAACTTTCACTTTCACTCTTCCATTAAATTGAGAGGGAAGCTTAGCAAGAAGAAGACAAAGGACACAAGATACAGGAGATCCAATGCAGGGAAGAGGTGAAGAGAATTCCTAGGACTACTGTGGAGAGAGCTCCCTTGATGTGGGCTGGGTGCCTGGCTCACAGGGAGAACAGAAACAGGTGAGAAAACTCCAGGAGAGCCTTCTTTAAGAAGATGTGATCGACAGACTACCTGAACTTCCTGAATATATTGAGAAAAAAATTAAGAAATTGGCAATAAATTTATTAAACATAGTTACCTAGGAAATAAAGAAAATGGAAAAAAGATAACTATTAAATACAGAGAAAACAAAAAGTTTTGTGGGGAAGGAATTTAATTATAACTTACTATACAACTCAGCTATGAACTGCAAAATAGTCACCATCATGTTTCCCGAATACTGATATAATCAAAATTGCACTGTAAGTATTAATGTGTCAGGAGAATGAAATAGTGGGAAGAATACATGTGGGAGAATGAGGTGGGAAGGTGGAAAGAAAGCCAAACTTCACTTTTTACTGTGCGAAATTAATCGGTAATTCCTAAAACAAACACACAAACAAATTGGTGAGCATGTTATTAAGAGGTAGGAAGTCAATACCAAAAGAATCAGCCAGAGAAGTTGCAAGAGGCTGCCTATTGGGAAGAAAGAAATGGGACAGGGAAGCAGGGGATCACTGTTTTGACTTAATAGACTTGATTGACCTAGTTGACTCTTTGAATTATGTGCTTGTATAACTTTGATAAAATTAAAAGTTAATAAAAGAAAAAACAAGCCCTGGACTGATGGGTATAGCATGATACAATTTTTACAGTTGCCCTCACACTATTATATAGGAACATATAGATGTATGTGAATGACTAGAGCAAGTCTGGCATAGCCACCAAACTGGAAATGCTTATCTCTGGGGAGGTGAGTCTGACATCTGAGGCTTATGTATAGTGTTTGATGGAGAATTTGGCTTTATTATCACAAAAATGTATTCATGTGTTATCTGTGAAATTAAGTGTAAATAAACAATAAAAGGCAGAAAGGTGTTTTAGATCTGGAATGTAAGGGTTGAATTAAAAATCTGTTTCTGGACTTACCTCACTTGCAGAGCTGATGGTAGAAATGTCAACAGGGAAAGTCAAGCTGAGAAAAGGAGCAGCCCTGAGAGAGAGTCACAAGAATGACACCAAGGTGGGGGCCAATGAAGGGGACTTTCATTTAATCTCACTGTATGTAACTGTGTGATACTTATCCAGTCCAAGGCCCACAGAGAAATCTGTACATTTTCTACCCTACATCCACCATTCACTATCCATCTTCATTCATCCATTCACCATCTATTTGCCATCCATCCATCTTCCTCTGTGATACATTAAACCATGCATTTACCATACATCACTCACCACCTACCACCCATCCAGTATCTCTTCACCATCTACCCATCCACCATTCACCTGTCATGAGTCCATTTTCTAAAATGCAGCTATCTGTCATTTAACCATCACCCATCCTTTTATCATATAATCTCTTCATCCACAATCCATCCATTCATTATTTATCCACCATCCACCTTCCATCTACATTTCCCATCTACAGTACACAACCCATTATCCATCCACCTAGCAACCATCCATTTATTTGCCATCTATTTCCCAGTCATACACCATCCAGCTACCATTTACTTGTCTGCGTGTGCCTGCGTCGCTTCAGTCATGTCTGACTCTTTGTGATCCTGTGGATACTCTGTCCATGGGATTTTCCAGGCTGGAATACTGGAGTGGGTTGCCATGCCTTTGTCCAGGGGAATCTTCCCGAGTTAGGGATCAAACTCACATCTCTTAATGTCTCCTGCATGGGTAGGCAGGTTCTTCACCACTAGTGCCACCTGGGAAGCCCATTTACTTGTCTACCATTTTCAATTACATATCATAGAAGCTATTGTTACTATCCTCATATTCCAGCCAATGAGAGAAAGCTGAGATACAGGGTATAGACGAGGGGCCTGCCTGGTGTCAGGTACTGAATCAGGAAGAGTGCTGAATTGCCCAGGAGTTTACTTCCTGGTTATAGTTTCTCCCTGCTGAATACTCTGGCAAAGGGACCTGGGTTTGAATTCTGAATTCCCTACTTATGGTCATGTGAGGTTGGCAACTTCTCTGAGCTTTAGTGACCTCATTTAAAATACATGTACAAATCCTTAAGTGACTATATGTTATATGCCTGGCACATAGTAAGTACTCAGTAAATGTTGATAATGATAATTTTCAATCATACTTGCTAAGTCAATCTTTGTTCTGCCCTTCCTCAGAAATCAAATGGCATGTTCCAGACCCAAATAGATAAGCTTAGCATTATCTGTTATTTGGATTATTTAACTACTGTAGAATTAACTGATTACAAGGATTAAAAAGTAATTATTTTTACAAGCTTAATGTAGCATTAAATTCTTTTATTTTGATATATCTCAGGCATACCAAAAGTAGAAATAATATAACAAACATCCCTTTGCCCACTAGCTCTTTCACCCCTATACCTAAAATGATAAAGCATTTCAGGTTGAATGAAAACTCCTGAGCACCTCTTCTGACAAACTCCTGAGTGCACCTTCCAGTCCCTTTCCTGCTTTCCCTCCCCAAAGAGACATGTTCTTCTAGATTTGGCATATCATGCTGCTGCTGCTAAGTCGCTTCAGCTGACTCTGACACTCTGTGTGACCCCATAGATGGCAGCCCACCAGGCTCTTCTGTCCATGGGATTTTCCAGGCAAGAGTACTGGAATGGGCTGCCATTACCTTCTCCGTTGGCATATCATTCCCATGCATAATTTCTTGCCTTTATTATAAAGATATGTATCCATAATTCATTATGGCTTTGCATATTTCACAACTTTATATCAATAATCCTACTAATGTGTCCTTCAATTTGCTATTTTCACTTAACTTATTTATCTATATAAGTGTAGTTCTCATTTACTCCCTTTCACTGCTCTGCAGAATTCTCACACTTATGCCACAATCTAGTGATGTGCTCATATACTGATGATCATTTCTGATGTTTCTATATTGTTGCTGTTACCCACACTTCATAAATAGGAATCTGAGACTCAGAGAAGTGTACTTACCCCATAAACCTGAGGGCAGACCGCCTTTGGATTTCTGCTTCTAGGATCTCTCTGGCACTTTTGTGAAGCTCAATGTCTGTTGAATAACTGAGTGAAGTTTGTTCAGAGAAACATGGTGTCAGATCCAGTCCCACAATTCAGATGTCCCTTTCCATTGTACCCTGGTGCCTGACAGATGTTCCCTGAGGCCAGGGAGGCTTGACTAGGGCTAGGCACACTATGCAGAAAGATGTAAGGGGAGACATTCTGGATAAGGAATTCCTCTCCTTCCTGTATAAGACTGGGTCAGGACTTCTGTCATTCAGGACTGTCCAGACAGGACAGGCAGTACGGTTGCCTTTTTGACAGGAAGTTGGTAAAGAAGGGGACTGCGGGAAGGACCTGCTGCTCTACCCGGAGGCAGCTCATGTGACTCTTGGCCTTGGTTTATTTCCTGGATTCCTGCGATTCCTGACCTCTTGCTGCCACCAGGAGAGGCCTACCATCTGGTGTGACCTGACCTTTTCCTAAAGAGTACACGGAACCTCTCCATTCAGGTGGAACCTCCAGGGAGGTTATCCTTCCCACCAAATTCAGAGCAGAGGCTGGTACCAGCGCTTCCAGGCACAGCTGTATCTGTGACATGTCAAGGCTTAATTTATTCACCCAGAATTAAGACCCACTTAAGCTGGCCTATTAACAATGTCTGCTTGTCCAGTCCTGCTGCGCCCCTGGGCTTCGAAGGGCAGCTCTGCCTCCACCTCCCGTGTACAGGGCCTGGGTGGTTCACGGCAGGCCTGTGCCCTGTGGCCTCTTCGTGACATATTGTGCTGGGCTGGTGTCCTCTGTGGAAACCTCTTGAGCGCAAATGGCCCCTTTGTGACAGAAACACGACAAGAACATTCCCCAAGGGTGCCGTTCGCCGCGGTAGTCGTCTACAGATTTTCCCACCAGGATTCCACTGGAGCAATTCCAGTGCAGAGCTGCCACTGTCATGAGAAGGGAACAGATGACCATGGAATTAAATCTTAGCCCTTCCCCCTCCCTCTCCAACCCTTTGATTTCAGAGGCTCTGCACTCCTCGGCACTCGTTGTTAGTGGTCAGGAGTCCTGCACCTCCTTTGTAAACTAGGAAGACGTGGGAATGAGAGGTCTTCTGGGCCCTTAAAAGCAGCAACAAATAGCCCACAAAACCACCATCTGCAACTTGAGCAACCCTTGCTATGAACCTTCCTGGAGGACAGCCAGGAAAACAACCAAGTCGGCCCCCAAAATAGGCTCCTCTCAGGCACTTTCTTAGAAAAAAGAGAGAAAAGGAGGGAGGGAGAGAGAGAGAGAAAACTAATTTCCTACTCAAAAGTAGTAATCATATTTGTAGAATGCATTTTTTATTTTTTACTGCTGCTCACTTGCTTTAAGTCTAATTATGTATGAAAATTGTTATCAGTTGACATGTTATATGGCTGTCAAGAGATTCATCACCACTTTCCCCCAGAAGCAGCTGGTTTTAGGTTCAAGTGAGGGCTCTGTACAGTATAGATTTTGCCTTTACAAATGTCATAAAAAATGTCTGTGAGGTGTGGAGAAAACTTCTGAGGGTGATCCGCATATTTTTCTTTGCCTTTTTCTAGAGGGCTTTACAGATTGTATAGATCAGACATTCATTTACTGAAAGAGGCCTTGGTTGTGCTAGTTAGATAGTTTACAAGGCACCTTTGAAAATGTTGGCTTCTTTGATCCTCAAAACAACTCTTCTTGGTAGATATCATCACTGACTATTTCACAGATGAGCAAAATGAAAATTGGATAAAGAAGATATGGCACATATATTCAGTGGAATAGTACTCAACCATAAAAATGAAATTGTGCCATTTGTGGAGATGTGAATAGACTTAGAGTCTATCATACAGAGTGAAGTAAATCAGAAAGAGAAAAATAAATACTGTATATTAGCATATATGTATGTAATCTAGAAAAATGGTATAGATGAACTTATCTGCAAAGCAGAAATAGAGATACAGACCTAGAGAACAAAAGTATGGACACTAGGAGGGAAGGAGGGGTGTGATGAACGGGAAATTGGGACTGACATATATACAACACTATGCATAAAGTAAGTAACTAATGAGAACCTACTTATAGCACAGGGAACTCTACTCAGTGCTCTGTGTTGTATAAATAGGAAGGAAATCCAAAAAAGACAGGATATATGTATACATAAAGCTGATTCACTTTGCCGTATAGCAGAAACTGACACAGCATTGTAAAGCAACAATACTACAATAAAATAGAAAAAAAAAAAAGAAGATTGGAGGTGGGGAAGCGACTCACTCAGTGGCAGATGATTCTGGTCTTGTGAGGCTGAGTTGGTGTTCTTTGCTGTTCTTACAAAAATACTCATTCATTTTATCATTTGACAACTTAATGAAAGGAGTTAATAAAATATTACACTGAATCACATCCATGTTCTGCCAACTTAGACTTGCACCTTGCAAACCTGAACTCTGTCAAAATTCTGGACTCATTTCCAACTGTCAACTCAACACCTCCATTGGATATCTGATAGATTTCTCCAACTTCATGAAGTCAAAACAGATCTTTTGAGTTTTACCACAAACTCTGCTACTCCCATAATCTTTCTCTGATCTATAAATTTGTCCCAGCATTTAGCCACTGGTCAAAGCCAAGATCTCATCCATTGGAAATCCCATAGAAAACTATAACAAAATCAGTCCACTTCTTTCTTCTCTGCTGCTACCCTAATTCTGTCTCTCACAGGATTACAACATTAGTCTCTTTTTTACTCATTTTATTACTCTTGTCCTCAAATCTCTTCTCTATTTTCCGTACACAAATCAGATACGCAACTCTTTATTCAAAGTTCTTCAATGGATGTTAGATTAAAATTCAAACTCCTACAAGGTTTCCTTACCTGACTCTCAGTTCACCACAATCTCCCATCACCTATGAAGCTCCAGCTACCCTGGTATCCTCTCTGTTTCTTAAACTCACCTACGGGCTTCTGTGGACTTCCCCGGTGGCTCAGATGGTAAAGAATCTGCCCGCAATGTGGGAGATGCAAGTTTGATCCTTGGGTAAGAAAGAGTCTCTGGAGAAGGGAATGGCTACCCATTTCAGTGTTGTTGTCTGGAGAATTCCATGGACAGAGAAGCCTGGCAGGCTACAGTCCATGGGCTCATAAAGAGCTAGAGCTCTTACAACCAAGATAATTTCATTTTCACTCTTCAAGGGCTCCTATATCTCCCTTTTGCCCCTGATTTTTACATATTTTCCTCCTGCTATGCAGATCTTGACTTAAATGTCACTTCTTCAGAGAGGTCTCACCTGATCACTCAACTTGAAGAGACCACTCATTTTCTATTACATCACTCTTTCTTCATTTTTCTTTATAATATGTTTTACTATATGGTTGTATTCATATATTTATGCTATATGGTTATATTCACATAACTTACATATTTATCTCCCACCATAGAATGTAGATCTGGACTGATCTTTCTTGTTCATCTGACACCCAGAATAGTTGTTCTCAACATCTAGAGTAATGCCTGGCATATAACAGACACATCATAAATATTTGTTGATTGAATGAATGAATGTTTTTGTGAGTAGCATCAAAGGATGGTTTCCACTGGAAGATCTTTCTGTGTGTCGTCTGGGACCCAGACCTCAAAGGGAGAGATGAATAATGTTTTGTGTTATCCATGTCCAGATAAAGAGATGACAATCCCAGAGATCAGTGCTACATCCAAGAACATTAGTCTAGTCAATGCTAGAACTAAAACCAGACCAAAGTTCTCTTTTCACGAGACTACTATCATGTTTCTAATCTCATTCTGACTCTACAGTGTCATAGGCTCGCTTCGTGAATAGTGAAGACTTCTTAACTGTCATCAAATATAGGTATCAATTTATTTATTCTTAATTTATTTACTTTGCTATGCATTCATGAAAAATATATACTTATTACTGAGTCCAAACTTGCTCTGTTTGCCACATGACAGGCCAGTAAAGTTGGAGACAAAGTGTGGAGGCAAGCAATACTACTTTATTTAGAAAGCCAGCTGACCGAGAAGATGGTAGACTATTGTCTCAAAATAGCCATCTTATCTGGGTCTGAATTCCAGGTTCTTTTATAGGACAGAGAAGGAGAGGAGGTGAAGAAGTAGAATCAAAAGGCCATTTATCTTGCAAAGTAGGAGTGGATGTGTTAGTTTCTTCTTTTCTGCAGCCTTTCGCAGGTGGGCTGGGTCAGATTGTCTCTAACAAAGGCAGTTTAGTTTAACAATCAAGCATAGGGACAGGATTCCCTGAGGCAGGCCATTATGTATGATTACAATAACAAAAGCAACAAAAAGCAAAGGTTAAAGTCAAAGAAACAGATCCAATGTGGAGTCAGAATTGGCTCTTCCGGGCAACATACTCAGTGTTCAGTATTTGCAAGCACTTTGCTATGATGGTGGAAGAGGGTCTATATTTATGGTATAAGCTTTCTGAGGGAAAAAAAAGCCATTGGTTGTACCTTCTGGGAGGTTTCTGACCAATCAGAAGGTACACTTGACCAAAGAGGTGAATCAGCCCCAATGAGACTAAGAATTGACCTATGGGAAGGATGCTCCAAGACCCCACTGTCTCACAATATCTCCTTCAGTGTAATTATCCCCAACAGTTATGTGGGTACTACTGCGTGTATATCCCCATGGGACTCAAAGCAAGGGACTCAGCCCCCATGGATCTGAACCTTGACAATCTGGCGTCTAGTTGTGACTCTGCAGTTGTTTACAGATGAAGGCAAATGGAATAGCCCAGGGAAGACCTACAGTGGAGCTGGATTGGACTGATGTGTTTAGTCACCTGTTTAGTACTTTTCCCAAGTGTCCTACCCTCCCCCATGTTATATACCCTAAAACAAATAAACTGAACAATATATTTAGAGTAATGTCACATACGGGAAACCTTTGCTGACTACTGAATTATACTTGTAGCTTGGCTCCCCACTCTGGCACTCCCCATCCTCTATCCCCAATCTGCTTTATTCCATAGCATTTATTATTCTCTGACATAATAGATGATATACTTCTTTCCTTATTGAAGCCTCCCACTAGTAGAATGCAAGCTCCTCCAGAAGAACAGATCATTTTTGTCTGTTTTGCTCACTGCTGTATCCCCAGTACCTTTAAGAGTGTATGGGCCTTATAGCTGCTTGGCAACTATTTGTTGACCGAATGGATGAATCAATTAATCAGACACTTTGACATATGCAGTACTTTTTGACTCAGAAATTATGTCTAGTAATCTATTTTTCACATATTGGCTTGGATGATGGAAAAATGTATCAACCAAGAGGGCTCATTCCCTCATTATTTATAAGCATGAAAAAAAAAAAGGGGAAATAGTCCTTTAGCAATAAGGGATTATTTAAATTGTGGTATATCTATACAATAGAATGCCATGAAACCACTAAATTTCACCTCTTAGAAGAATATTTAATAACATGGGAATATGTTAAGAATGTTGTGTTAAATGAAATGGTATTATATAATTTGATTGTAAATTTAACATGACTATGTTGAAAAAACAGTGGAAAGGTAACAGTATCTGTGGGAGATAGGATTATCTGTGGTTATTGGTGGTAGGAAGGATTAAAGATTATTTGAATTTTCCTTTTATGTGTTTTCTTGTGTCAAAATTTTCTAAGGAGAGAGGGGGAGACTGGTGGTAGTGGTATTGGGATATCTCCATGGAGCTTCAGGGTTTGGAAGAAATGGCCTCTTAATTAATTAAGCCTTCAGATAGATCTCTCCCAACTGACTCTGGGTTAGGTCATGTGACTTGCTTTGGCCACTGGGAGTTTAGACCTCACTTGCCTGTCTCAGTTGGGATGGCTGTAATGGCTGGATGGCCAGAATTTCTCTGCATTGCCTCTCATCCTCCAGGAGACCAGTCCAGATTTGTCTGCGTGATAAAGGAAGAGTTTCTGTCAGCAAGAGAATCTCAGTGCATGAGTGAGGTCATTCTAGGCCTGCACGGTCCTATACAGTGGCTTGAACCCTTGAAATATGGCTGGTATGAATTGAGATGCATTATAAGTGTAAAATGCACACTGGATTTTGAAGATTTGTCCAAAAGAATGTAAACTATTTCTTTAATAGTTTTCATATCAATTACATATTGAAATAATAATATTTTGGTTATACTGGGTTAACTTAAAATATATAGTTAAAGTGAACTTCACCTGTTGAAGTTTTTAAAATGTGGCTACTGGAAAATTTCAAATTACAGACATGGTTAGTATTATATTTCTATTGGACAGCTCTATTCTAGACCATCTAGCCACAGACAAGCGATCCCAGACCAGAAGAACCACCCAGCTGACCCACAGAATTGGAGCAAATAAAATGATTGTTGCTTTAAGTCACTAAATTTTGCCATGTTTTGCTATGAAGCAAAGCCCATTTCTTGCCAGAAGCATACTGTGATTTACAGATCCTACCAACTCAGCTCCTTGACCTTTATAGGAATGAGCCAGAGTCTCAGAGAAGTTTGGAAAAAAAGCAGGATATGACGGAGAACAATGACCAGTGACCTGGTGCTGGGACTGGGGACACTGGTGAGAAGGTTGCAGAGTTTGGAGGGGGAGGGGATGTTGAGAGACCTTCACCTTCTGAGAGTCCCAGCCTGCAAGCCTGGAGGACAGGGGCTTGGGAAACCCTAGACAAGCCCTTCTTTTTCATTCCCCCTTCCTACTGCCACTCTTCTTTCCTGTGTTCTGTGTGTGCTCTGCTGTCCTATCCCACAGAGCTCTGTGGGAAAAACACTACATCAACAACAACAAGATAATAAAGGGCATGTCAATGAGAGAACAGGAGGAGGGAGGGGGGGAAGGGTGATTTTGGCAGCAATACCTCATCATTTCGGGCCTCTGTGCCTCCCTCAACTCCCTCCTCCTTGAGCCAGATGGGATTGGACTCAGAGCTAGAAGCAGCCTTAGAGATTGTCCAGCCTGGTCCCTCTCTGTCACATATGAGGAAACTAAAGCCCACAGATGTTAAGTGACCTGCCTAGGGTCATACTAGAAACTAGTGGTGGTCAATCTAGAATTCAGTTTTCAGATTCTCAGTCTAGTGTTCTTTCTGCAGCTCCCCATGGTACCAGCTCATTGGTATCAGTCATGCTATGCTCGGCCTGGGCTTTTGGAGGCTCATTCACGCCTAAGAGCGGCGTGAGTGCAAGGGCTTCTCTGCCTGAGCACCGTGTCTCCCTGTGAACTCCTCCCTCCTCTGCCTCTAGACTATTTGCTATTGAATGTTTGCTCTCGGACACGAGAGCTTCAGAGGACGTTTACTTGGGGGCCTCTCTCCTCACTGTAGTGCTGTCTTTGGGGGAGTAATGCTCCTGTTCCCACTCACTTTGTGCTGAATGTCAGTTGAACAAAGCTATGGGCTCTGGAATGACTGGCTCTGGTCTTTGTGTAGCTGGCACACAGAGGCAGTCCTGAAGCATAGGGGCGAGGATTGAGAGCTTTGCCAGAATCTCTTGGGTGGCAGGAGACAGGAGTGGGGTGGGTTGGAAATAAAGGGGAAGAAGGTGAGGAAATCCTCCAGGGACCACTTCTCTTCCTATGGATGCCCAGACTATGACATTGGCTAGCATGATCCTCACATCTCCTCTGCTTCTAGGCCACCATTCCACCATCCCCTGAGCCATAGCTCCTCTTTGGAAGCCCAGCTCTCCCATACTACCTCTTTTACTGATTTGATGTTTTCTTCATTTGACATCTTGTGGGTAATTTTGGCTGTTTTCCATGAATTGAGCATAGGTTGGTATGTGATGATTATCCCAGGGACTTTGGCCTCCATGTGAAGGCATCTCTGCCCTCCCAGCTCCGTTCCTTGATGGAATCAGTTCCAATGACCTTTATCTCTGTTCTCTTTAGTTTTATCAACCATATCTTGTGACTGATTGCTACATGGTGGCTGAACTCAGAATTGCTTATCTTTAAGATTTCAAAATCTGTGACCCACTGCCCCCTCCTCTCCCCATCGCCGTCCCCAAACCTGTACATTGTCTCCCTACCTTGCTTCTGTGAAGTATTCTCCTAGGTCTCCTTTGTTCTGACTCACTCCCTTGCCAGGATGAAGGCTCTTCGTTCTTCCTTATAGAAGCTTGCCATCCTTTCTTGGAACAGAAGAATGGTCACCTGGAAGGCTGCTTATTGTTGGCAAAGCAGTATGCAAAGAGACATTGAAACCAACAACCCCAAAGGATTCTGAGTTAAAAAAAAACAACAAAAAACTTTTTTTGTTACATGTCTGGAACCTTGTTGCCATGATGATTTTCTGAAAAGATTTTCTACTTTTCACCCAGATGTCTAAAGTCAGGAGGATGCATACAGTATCATGGTACTACAAAGCTGCTTCCTCTCTCAGGAGGCAAATAATGAGAATGTGGCCAAATCCAGGGAAATTGGCCATGGCAGATAATGGCCATTGGAGGGCTAAGGAGTTGGACTTTGGGTTATTTCTGGTCCACATGACAAGTTTTCAAGGTGAGTGTCAGTCTGTTATGACTGCAATAACAACATACCACTGGGACTGGGAAGCTTGTACACAACAGAAATTTATTTTCACAGTTCTGGATGATGTTAGTCCAAACTTAGGGTGCCAGCATGGGCAAGTACTGGTGAAGGCCCTCTTCCAGATTGCAGACTGCTAACTTCTTGCTGTGCCTTCACATGTTGGGAGGTACAAGTGTTGTCTCTGCGGCCTCTTGACCTAGCCACCTCCCATTCACCTTAGTGATGATGATTTCAATGTATGAAGCTTGGGTGGGGACACAAACATTCAGACCATAGTGGTGAGGATGAGCAGAAAAGCTGCGTGAGGTGATGTGAAAGTTGAAAAGAGAAACATGTGATGCTATCCAGGAAAACCATCTAAGGGAAAAACTCTAGCGAGGCAGATTGAGAATTTTAAAACAACACTCTCCCACCCAACTGCCCCATGACATCTGTTAACACAAGAGGCAGAGCTATTTCCTGGAAAGGCTCCTTGTGTTTACAAGGGTGAGACCCTCTTGATGTTTTTGCAACTTTAATTAAAGAGCTGAGGGATGGATTCATATCCCCAGCGGTTCCCATGAGGGAACACACGGCCTGGTTGTACACAATGCTGCACAGTCAAATGAAAAGAGAAAAAAAGTCAGTCAAGTACCCAGATGTTTTGGAATTTTACATCAATGAAGCCACAGTGTGGGTTTGATTCTTGATAATAAGGTATTATTCTTGCATAATGGTGGAGAAAGTGTTCTTGCAAAGAAGATGAGAGTGTTTTCCTAATACCCTTTTATTCTTTCTTCTTTTTGAGTTTATATTTAACAAAATCGAGCCCAATAGAGAATGGAGACTGAGGACAGAGATTAGAAAAAGAAAAAGAAAAGCAAGCGTAGGATAGGCCTCCCCCTCCAAATTGCAGTGGGTGCACCTGGTTAGGGCAGAATAGCCTTAGGGTGGAGAGTAAGGTGGGGAACAGTACTTTAGCAGCCTGGCTATTCTGGGATGTACAGACTACAGCATAGATGTGTACTCAGAAAACTTTAATGGCATTTAAGATAAGAGTTTCTCAAATTGTCTAAAATTCCACCATTAGAAATCTACTTCTTTGACTTAAGAAAATGGTTTCCAGACATTAGTATGTATATGAACCATCCTAGTAATGAATTAAATTGCAGATTTCTGATCACCACTCTCAGATTCAAATTCAACAGGTCTGGGGTGGTGGCCAGGAATCTGGATTATGAACAAATACCCCCAGTGGTTCTAGTATGTCTCTGCCTTGTGAAACAATTAAGGCATTTCCTATTCCAGCTGTTCTCTTTCAAAAGGAGACACGCAGGCTGAAAATACAACTGTCCAGCCATGCGTGGGAACCAGGTTCTGGAACATTAGGATCTAGTCCCAACTTCCGTCCTTCTTACTCTGTGACTTTGGGCCAGACATTTCAACTCTAAGGATCTCAGTTTCCTCATCCATTAAACAGAGACAAAAGTTTCAGTCCTATGTAACCAATGGGCCAATGTTAGAAACATTATCATATGAAGTGATTTAATGGAAAAGGCTTGAAAACTGTTCAGTGCTGTGAGCAGTATTTTATTCCATACCTATGTAAAGTGTTACTGTTATTTTCCATTATCAACCAGAAACACATCTGTTTAAATTAGTTTGATAAATTAAGAGATGAAGGAAGGGGTGAACTTGCAGCTTAGGCAACTGCAGGAAGTGGGTGACCAGTCCATGGACTGTCCCATGCCCTCGGCTTCCAGGAAGGCCCAGGATGGTACCAGGATGATGAGAGAAGCAAGCAAAGTGTGTGTGCCTGTTGGGGGCAGGAGAAGTGTCGAATGCTGGAGAAAAACTGAACTTACTCTACAATTTTGTTTCCACTTTCTGATTATTGGGCACTAATAACATGCCTGGAGGGACATCTGTGTTTTTTATCCTCAAAAATTTTTAATAAGCCTTGAGAGGCACAAATAGGAGAGTATAGGAGGATAGTTTTTCATGGAAAAATAAAGAAAAGGAACATTACGGAAATCGTATGGGAAAAGAATCAACTTCAATGTAAAACTTAAAGAATGTCTTCAAACCAGCCACAGATGTCCTCTCACCTTCTGGATGTTCTCTCTTTCTTTTTGGACAACAGGAATGGTCAGCTATCTTCATATCCCTCAGGCTGGTTCAAAATAGCCACTTCCCTTGGGAATTCAAACCAAAAAAGAATGCTGCCTTCCAGGGAGGAGAACGGAGCTGTGTGTATATGCATTTGTCTCCCACAAACGTGGCAGGCGACATCTCCATCTCCCTGCTGTTTGTGATTAGCAGATGTGGGAACAGGGGGATAATGCGTGTCCCTTTCTCAGCACAGAACATCAGAGACTCAAAGATATGATTCTTAAGGGGGAGGAGAAAGTACAAGGGTAGAGGTGGGAAGAGAGAGTTGCATGAAGGGCCCCTCTTCCGAGAGGTCAGAACGCATCAACCTCTGAACGTGGTGGAATTGTATCTGGACGGTGAGACAGCACTCCGAGTGGAGACTGTGTTGTCGGCTCAGTATCCCGACTGGAGTTTGTGTAGTCACTTAGCATGGGTCCCTGGGTCCCTGCGGGGAATCCATCCCCGAGGGTGGGCTGTTTAAAAATTAGTGGGGACAGTGAAACAGGACATGAAGAGCAACACATCTCTCACTTAAAACTTGATGGAGCAGGGAAACAGACAGAGATGGGATTATTAGCTTGGAATTGGGCCGGGAACAGTAGAGTCTGGAATGTGGAAGGGATGTGGTCCAAACTGTCTGCAGAACAAAATGCCAGGGAGGCCTTCTGTGGTCAGGGGGCGTCGGCCCGGAGGCCTGGGTTGACGGGCTGGATGGAACCCTGCTTCACTAGAGAGGCCTCAGGGACAAGTCTCTGGTCCATCTGGAGGTCAGAGAACGGAAGGCGCCATGCAGATTGGGAGCCGGCTTCTCATCCCTAACACATCCCAGATTTGTGCTGCTGAGGGTAGGGTCCAGCTATGTGAAATTCCCGCTGCTTTCCCATTTCTAAAAAGAGCCACAGGATGAGATGTCAGACATGTTTCTTTAAACAGGATGATAAAATGTGCCCCAGTGCAGTTGACCCTAGGGGAACAGTAAGGTGGATAATCTCCAGCTCTGGAAAAACCCCAAATCACCTGTAATTAGCTTTGGAATGTGTGTGTGTGTATGTGTGTGTGTGTGTGTGTGTGTGGTGTGTGATGTGTATGTGTAGAGCAAGCAGGGATAGAGGAGGGAAAGAGAATGGCAGGTTTAACTGAGTATTATGCTTGATTTAGCTGATATTAAAATACAGAAACATTCCCTGGATCTTCACAGACTAAGGACAGGTGCTAGGACACAATGCGGCATTTTGGGGCACAGGGGTGGTGTCACATTGTGATGGCAAATGAGGTACAAAATTTGTAAAATAATGAAGTTACCCATGTGTAATGAATGAAGTGCTTACTGCACTTGAGGCTTCTTTTAAAATTGAACCTAAAGTAAACTCATGGTTAAGCTTCTGTTCCTCTGAGTTCTCCAGGTGATCTAGGAAGGGAAGGGGCTTTCTTCTGTATATAAAGAAGAGTCCTCGAGGATAAGCCCTGTCCAGGAGGTGGCTGGTGATTAGCATGATTAATGTATGGATGTATTCCTGGGAAGGGAACCTTCCAGTAGGAGAAGTGCAGATGAACTTCTGAGAACTCTGGCAGAAGTCCCCAAAGGAGCACATATTTTATGAGCCCTGACTTGAGAACAGGGCCGTCATACCCCCGGGACCACATGCTTGCTTCTTGCTACCAGCATCAGCATATATACACTGTCATGTATAAAACTGGAGAAGGAAATGGCAACCCACTCCAGTATTCTTGCCTGGAGAATCCCATGGACAGAGGAGCCTGGCAGGTTACAGTTCATGGGGTCACAAGAGTCAGATACAACTTAGCGACTAAACCATCACCACCAACCAAGATACCCAAGGTGGCGCAGTGATAAAGATCTCATTTGCCAATGCAGAAGATGCAGGCGTGGGTTTGATCCCCGGGTTGGGAAGATCTTCTGGAGGAGGGTATGCAACCCACCCCAGTATTCGCGCCTGGAGAATCCCATAGACAGAGGAGCCTGGCAGGCTAAAGTCTGTAGGGTCACAAAGTGCTGGACATGACTGAGTGACTGGGCATGCATGTATAAAATGGATAGCTGGTGAGGAGTTTCTGTATAACACAGGGAGCCCGGCTTGATGCTCTGTGATGGCCTAGAGGGGTGGGGTGGGGGAGGCGAGGGAGGCTGAAGAAGGAGGGGATATATGTATAATTATGGCTAATTCTTCTATGGCAGAAACCAATACAGTGTTGGGGAAAAAAAAAAAAAAGACATTTTCCAGTACTGCAATTTGGGAGACTCCTGAAGGAGAAAGATCCTCTTCCTCTTACATTGTTTATTTTTTATATTGTTTTAAATAGTAGTAACTGTATCCCAACTTGGTCGACTGTGGGATTGAATTCTCCAGCCTGTTAAAGTGGTCTGTACCTGGCTTACTTAGACTCTTTTTAGTGTAGTTTTGTGCCCTCCAGTTTCTTATTTTACAGTTGGTTTTTTTTTTTTTTTTTTTGGACTATCTGGAATGATAAGCTGGAGTCTCTCCTAAACTCTCCTACAGCCCCATCACTCAACCGATCCACCCACCCACCCACTGGGCTGGTTGTGTTTATGGAGATATCTGCTTTACATTCTCTGTGGACAAGGCAGACGTGAAGCATGCACTATGGGCTCTGCTTACCCAGAGATTATAATCCCATGAAGAGGATGATATATTTTGAAGAAATACAAATAATTGCTTCTCCAAAAATGGCCATAATATGCTGTAGTCCAAGGTGGAAAGTTAATAAATTTTGGATTTCCCCAGAACATGAGTGAGTTTTCTCACTCACATAGGAAGTTTTCATAGTAGACTGATGTAGTTACCATGACTTCTGGATATTCCACAGTCAACAGCATATAGATTTGGGTGAGTTTTAAAGACTTGGCCCTGGTATTAGCAACAGAGTAGAAGTCACTGGGATTCTCGTGATATTGGGAAGGTTATTAGACTTTCCAGAGTCCCCTGATGGAATTCTTTCTCTCCTAATTGTGGAATGGAAGGTGGCACTGCAAAGGTCTGAATCCTTACTCCATTATTTTTATTTAGATGATCCTAGCCTTACTGAGGGTCTTCGCCAATGGATCAGCAGTAAAGAATCTGCCTGCCAATGCAGAAGACATGGGTTCAATCCCTGGGCTGGGAAGATCCCCTGGAGGAGGAAATGGCAACCCACTCCAGTGTTCTTGTCTAAGAAATTCCATGGACAGAGGAGCCTGGTGCGGTACAGTCCATTGGGTTGCAAAGAGTCAGACACAACTGAGCATGCAGAGGAGGAGACTTACTGATTTATAAGATGAGGACAATACCACCTACTTGCAGGGTTGCTGTGAGAATTCGAGTTAGTAATTGTCCAAACACATGGCTCATAGTAGAGCCTCAGTTGATAGCAACTATTACAATAATTATTCAATTTTAGACTCTTGAGACAGGTAAATTCTCTGCAACGTGTCACAGGAATCAGCTAGAAAAGGTAATGGGGAATTGCTGCAGTAGAAATGAATGGTGCAATTTTATCACTTAATAACTCTGGGACTCAGAAAAATATATAACCTCTCCAAATCCAAACCTCTCATCTATATTACCTGATTTATAAGGCTGTTGGAAGGATTGAAACAGCCATCATGAAATTGTTTCCACTTTAAATGTAAAATCTCTGGATACAATTTGACTCAAATGTGCTCTGGTAGGGATGTTCGTTAGTGAAGATGAGGGAATCTGAGGTGTGCCTTCATAGTTCTGAAAGCAGTTCCTAGGCTAGGAAGGAAATGGTTTTTGCAATTCTTTCTTAGATAAATAGAAAAACTGAGACTTAGAGAAGTTGTGACATGCCCAAGGCTGTGACAAAGTCAAATAGTAACTTGGTTCTCCGATCTGGCAGTTTCTGTCAAACAACTTTAAAAGCAGGAGATGGCCCAATGTCACTGCCAGAGCGCTTCCCACCCCCTGACTCCCCAAGTTTCCACGAATGAGGCTAGTGGAGCCTACAACACCACTTTTGCGAGAATTTGTCAAATGGCTCTCCTGTCTCAGAAGGTTTACAGTAAGTAAAATTTCAAGCAATCCCAGGGATTGATTGTAGTCTCAGGTACTGTAAAGAAAATAGTTTTAAGCTTCTTTTAAAAATAAAATTCCTCCAAGGAGATGTTTGGCCTGTGGCTAATGTGTTTGAAACATATTTTCTGTAAAACTCAACCTCATCAATCTACTTGCAAATCCAGAAAGACAGCTTTTATCACACACATCAGGGCTTGTCCCAAACTCTCCCCATTCACAGTGGGGGATAAAGGGAAATGAACCGCAGGCTCAAGGTGTCTCCATCCCATTTTCCCCCAGTAGTTCAGCAACTGAGGATGTGGGTCTAGTGTCACACCCAGCCTCAGCTCTGGGAGCCAGTGCTTGAGACCCAGACACCAATAGAGAGACCATTTTCTTATCCCTTGGTTTAGCATTTCTCACTCCCTATGCCGTAGATGGAGCTTGGAAGGGGCTGAAAGCTGTCACCCTCTTACGCATTAGTAGAGTCCTTCCTCTCCAAGAAAGGCTTTCTCCGCACTCTGAGTCCTGGTTATGTCTATGGCTCCTGAAGAGTCAGCCTGTGATGGTTCAACTATTCATTCATCAGAACTGTCAGACCTTGTGCATCTCTTCTCCCTTCTTCTGGCTGCCTCACTCTAAAACACTCATCCTCCACAAATTTTGAAATCACTGAGGAAAGGAAACAACGTAAAAACTCAATTCCAGCTAACACTTTTTAATTTATTGCTGTATAGCTGGAGGAGTTGCCATTTAATAAATGGAGGTGACTCTCTCAAAAGGGAGTGAAGTAAGTCAGAAAGAGAAAAACAGATTTCGTATATTAACACATGTATATGGAATCTAGAAAAAATGGTACTGATGAACGTATGTGCAGGGCAGGAGAGGAAATGCAGACATAGAGAACAGGCTTTGGCCACAGCGGGAAAAGGAGAGGGTGGAATGAATTGAGAGAGTAGCATTGAAACATTCACGTAAAATAGATAGCTAGTGGGAAGTTGCCGTGTAACACAGGGAGTTCAAGCTGGTGCTCTGTAACAACCTAGAGGGGTGGGATGGGGTGCGGAGGTGGGATAGGGTGTGGGGATGGGAGGGAGGTTCAAGAGGGAGGGGATATATGTATACCAATGGTTGATTCACGTTGTTACATGGCAGAAGGCAACACAATATTGTGAAGTAATAATCCTTCAATTAAAAATAAATTTAAAAAAAAATGAACGAAGTAGTCATGTCCTTAAGGACCATTGCCAGAGTGCTCACCGCCTCCCCCATTTTTTCTTAGTTTACGAGATTGCTGGTCCAGGGATGGAGGGGAGCATTCTCAGGATACAAATGGGTGTTGTGGGCCTCAGCAAAGTCCCGGATGTGTCCTGAGTGAACCAGGGTTGAGTCCCATGTTGGACAGACTTCTTTAGCTTTCATCAGCTTTCCTCAAGACAGTCTCTTTTAATATCGTGCCTTGAACTGATGTAATTTCTTGCAATAAAAGGATTAAGGTCTGTCCTTCTTCATCTGCATATTCCACAGACCTATTCAGAGGGCTGTCTTAGGAGCAGCAGTTTTACATTGGGAAATCTGAGCCTGGATTCTGTGTCAGGGGAGCTTTATGAGGCATTCCACTATGTCTAGATTTTAATTTTGCTTTTATTTCGTTGTGACAAGATGTGTTGGACTGAGATGCCTTTGGGCTCTAGCCCTGGAATTTATGAATAGAGAATGCTGCAGGGTTATGGCATGGGTGAGGCTGGAAGATGTCACCTCCACACACGGGTTCATCACAATAACATATGCTAGAAGAATAAACTAACCTTGTAAAAGTAAACACACACACACACACACTCCTACGCATACACATATGATACACGGCAAGGCCACTGTCAAGGTCTGGGCAGCTCTGTTTGGTTCTCAAGGCTGCCTTTTCCTCTTAGTCTTGTGAAAGCTAGGGAGCAGCTTCATGGATATTCTTTTTGTCTCCCTCTCGGGCACTGGAATGTGAGAGGACAGGAGTCAGAAGTCACATGTCTGGGCCCTTCTCAGCCATTCTTCATGTCCACTTATTCCTGGAAGTAATTCATCCTACTCTGTCCCCTGTCTAATCTCTCTCTGGAGCCTTCCCCTGAGCTGCCTCCAAGGTGGCAGGTGACAGGCTGGCCTGGCCGAGAACAAAGACAGTTATCCTTGGCTGCCACCTGTCTCCTTCTGCATGCCTGCCCTGTCTTGTCGTGCTCCCTCCACGTGTCTAATAGACACCGCAAGGCCTCTGGGCAGGGGCTTTTTTGATTTTTTTTTTCCTTTAAAAAAAATTCTCTGCTTTCTTCTGTGGTTAGATGGCTTATGTTTGATGTTTAACTTCTCTACACCCCCCATTTCTCTTCATTCTTAAAAAAATGCCAACAGAAAAACCTTTAAAATGAACACATTGGTTGCTGTTCTGTAAACCGGGGAAAAAAAAAGGTAAAATGAGGCAAGGAAGGTGCCACGGTCTGAATGTTTGTGTCCCTCAGAAATTCATATGTAGAGATCCTGACACCCACCCCCAAGTGGTGTTAGAAGGTGGAGCCTTTGAGAGGTGGTTAGGTCATGAGAGTAGAGCCCTCCTGAATGGGATTGTGTGAGCTTAGTCACACCTGACTCTTTGCGACCCTTTGGATTTTCACCTGCCAGGCTACTCTGTCTGTGGGATTTTTCAGGCAAGTATACTGGAGTGGGTTGCCATTTGCTTCCCCAGAGGATCTTCTCAAACCCATATTTCCTGTGTCTCCTGCATTGCAGGCAGATTCTTTATTCACTGAGTCATCGGGGAAGCCCCGATGTGAATGAGATTAGTGAATGAGATTAGTGTCCTTATAAAAGTGATTCTACAGACCTCCCTAGCCCCTCCCACCATGTGCGGACACAAGGAGAACACAACTATCTATGAATTAGGAAGAATGTTCTCCCCAGACATGGAGTCTGCTGATGCCTTGACCTTGGATTTCCCAGTCTCAGAATTGTAAGAAATACATTTCTGTTGTTTATAAGCCAGCCAGTCTATGATATTTTGTTATAGCAGCTTGACTAACTAAGACAGGAGGATTTTGATGGCCGCTGACAGGTTCCTGAGAGCAGCTGGGGATTGCCAGGGAGAAGAGAGATTAGTCAAGGAGGGGTCTGCCTGGTCTTACTGAGGGTGGAGACCAGAACACAGACCAGGCTCAGGTCAAGGTCCTCTGGTTGCTATGCTTAGAACAGAATAGAGTTTATGATTTGGACCTTGAGGTTGGCAGTTTCCTATAGTAGAAAAACTGACTGGCCTCATGGCCAGAGAAAGATACCTTTCTTAAGTACTTTTATTAGTACTGTGCTTAAGATTCTTGTAGTAAATATAGGAATTTGGGGTTAGAAAAGGTCCAGAGCTTGGTGGAAATCACTATTTATTTCTCTAACCCACCCACCCACCCACCCATCCATCCATCCATCCATCCATCCATCCATCCATCCATTCTTTCATCTATTTATTCATCTACCCAGACTGATTAAACACAGTGAAATGGAAGAAAGTTTTAGAAGATAAACAGAGATAACATGCCCTAAACTTCATCTACCTGCACTTGAGTCACTGCAATGTGACTAGAAGATTAGAGGGCTAAAGGCGAAAGGAGAAAGACAATGACCTGGGTGAGGAGGGGTCAACTTGGGAAATTCTCCTAGAGGATTAATTGATTGAGATAAAAGAAAAGCCATGTGGAAGAGGAAAAGCATTCTAGATTGGGAGAAAGATGTACAGAATGCTTGAAGATGGGGATGAAGGGACTAGTGGACATGGTCCAGGGCCTGTAATGGGCTTTCCACTGGTTGGGCACTCAGTAATGACAGCAGCAAAGACAGCTGGGGGAGAGCTAGTAGAATAGATAAAGATGGTGGGAACTTCCAGGCTGCTGTTGAGACTCCAATGAAGAAGTCATGTATTGCCGGCTTATTTAGGGAAGTGCAAGAAGCAGAGGGATGGTCTTCAGTACAAGCCAGGATGAGCATTCCATATCAGTCTGTCTGTCCTACAGCTGATCTGTGTCTATGTGGAGGATATGGTCTGGTTGAGATAGTGACAATGTGTGATGTGTTCACGCCCAAAAGGCCAGAGGCCACTTCAGTGGCACCATGAAGGTAATGAGAGTCAACAGTCCCAGTGACTAGGCGCTCTAACTAGATGCCAAGGCCTAGAGAAACAAGAGCTGAGTGCTTGCCATCAAGGTGCAGAGAGCTGTGGTCTCAGCCCTCAGAAACAGCATCAAAAGGAGTTGTTCAGAGCAAAATGCATTCCATGTGTTGGCCCTGCCCATATGTTTCTTGTCAACGAGGCTGATCTTCCTGGATTCGGAAGGATTTCTGTTTGAAATTTTATGAGTCTTGGCTGGGAAGCAGCACTTACCCCCGAGTTGTGGGAGTTAATGGCCTTTTCTGGCGGCATGACTCTAGGGGCCTGGGGGAGTTCCCAAATGCCAGGCAAGGAAAAACCTGTAGCCCATATTTCAACTTAAAATTGTACTTCATAGGTAGCCAGGGACCAAAGACTCTTCAGAGCCCTTCTTCAGCATCACCTCAGAATCTGATGTGGTGTATCTGCCCTCACAGGCGCTTCCTTGGGCTAACACTTGGAGCACAGGCTAGCATTCTTATGAGGAATGTGCCCTAGTGAGGGGCCCCTCACTCCCCTGTGCCAAATAGAGACATCAGCCTACACCCGGGGCAGGAGCTGCATTTGTGCCTTAGTCTTCCTAATATTACGTAAGTAGAGAAGTACTCAAATAGAGAAGTCAACACGAGCCCTCGACACACTGACGCCTGCTTGATTGACTTCAAACAACATTTAGGGGGCAGAGACTGGGAGTCATTCATTCTATTGGGCACCGTGATAAATGCAAAGGGACAAGAATGGGATGGCAATCCAGAGGATCTTAGTTCAAGCCCTGCCCAACCATAATCCATCAAGTTATACCACGATTGCAAATCATCACCCTCTCTGGGCTTCTGTCTTGTCATTTGTAAAACAAGGAGCTTGGACCAGTTAGTGCAAGTGCTGAAGAAATTCAAAGTAATGGAGAGATTCTTAAAATATTAGTCTAAGGAGGGTAAATGAAAGAAGATCTTGGAGTTCATTCAAATAATTGGTGTTTTGTATGAGTGTCACTTAACTTCCTGTTGTCTATGGTAGAGTATCTACTTGGGATAACCTAAGAAAGACTCCTTACTGCTTTTCAGCCTGGTCGTCTGAGACCCCTTGTGAAAGTGTTGGTCACTCTGTCACTCTGACTCTTTGTGACCCAGTAGACTGTAGCCCATCAGACATCTCTGTCCATGGATTTCTCCAGGCAAGAATACTGGACTGGGTAGCCATTCCTTTCTCCAGGGGATCTTCCCAACCCAGGGATCAAACCCAGGTCTCTTGCATTGCAGGCAGATTTTTTATCTTTGCCACCCCATCTATGCCAGCCAGATATCTCATATGCTAGTTCCCTACAGATGAACTGCTATTTACAGCAATGATCCTAGGCCGGGTCCCTGACCTGTTTCCATTCTAGTGTTCTTTCTGCCTGGGCCTGACTCTTGGCCCTGGCTGCTGTTTACTGTCTCCTGTCCTTGGATGTGGGGTTGTTCTTTGTTCTTCTTGGCTTGACTCTTAGTTTCCCGTCAAGGTCTTGGCTGGGACCCACTCATGGACTCAACTCTTTTCAAACTATCTCAGGTAGGATTTGAGTGCCCCATTTGATCCTTCATGACTTAATTCTTGTTGTTGGGCAGAAAAGAATGGAAAGCAAGGGAACTTGAAACTCTTGAATACTCCTAGCTGGGCAATAAATATTGTACTAGAATTTTAGCCAAAGGGAGTATGTGTACAGGACACTGTATAAGATGAGCTAAAATATGGCTCTCTGAGGGCTCCGACCATCAGTCCTAGTTTTCCCTTTTGAGGTCACACATGAACAGGTTTAATTCCTTTCTTATCAGATGACTCTTCACATATTTAATTACAATTATCAAGCTCTCAACCTTCTGTTATCATCTTATACCCCTGCCAAGTCAGCTCTTCCTCAGGCAAAACATGTCAGATTTTCCAACATTCCTCAGATATTATGGTTTTGAATATTTGTGCCAACCCAACTGCTCTTCCTAATCCTGTCCAACTGACTGTATTCCTCTTCCTTTGAGGTGCCCAGCGCTGTACACCACACATTAGATTTGGCTCTGGTCAGCCCAGGGAGCTGGATTCCTTTGCTGTAAGTCATACTTCCCAAAGTGAGTTCCATTCATCCTGGCTCCTGGGACATGCTCTGGGGTCAGGGATGGGAGTTAGTTAGTTTCAGTCAAATATATTTGGGAAATCCTGCAGATTATCCTCCCCTCTTGGAGATTTCAAAATGCACATGAGAGTACTAAAAGATCTAAGTAGTCCTGTTTACCTTTACCTAACCTAGGGTTTCCCAGTTTTATTTGACCACAGAGCTATTTGCAAAAGTATCACACATAAGCCTCCCTGGTGTGCCTGAAGATCTGGGAAGCACTGCTCAACTTCTGTTTTGATATCATTTTTTCCCTCTTCTTTCTCTTCCCCTCTTCTTCCTTTCACACCTACTTCTTTCTTCCTTCGTCTATCCTTCTATAATGCCACGTTAAGTGTGTGCGTGTGTGTGTGTGCACTCAGTGGTGTCCTACTCTTTGCGACCCCTTGGACTGTAGCCCTCCAGGCTCCTCTGTCCATGGTTTTCCAGGCAAGAATAGTGGAGTGGGTTGCCATATCTTCTCCGGGGACCTTCCCAACCCAGGGCAATACCCCACATCTCCTGCATTGGTAGGCAAATTCTTTACCACTAGTGCCACCTGGGAAGCCCTTTGAATATGATGATACAATTAATTGTAATTGTCCTCATTATATTATCCAGCCTATATCCTGGTGTCCAGGCTTTGTTTCTCTATTCTTGTTCATGAGGCTGTCTTGAAATGCTCATCAAATGCTTTGCTGCCATCATATTCATTACCAGGTCAGATTCCCTAATATGCCTGTGTAGAATAATCCTGTCCTAGAAGAAGATGAAATTGATATGACAGGACTTTGCATTTCAGAATCCCATGCAGAAGTTTAGATATAGAGGTGAACCTTGAAGGGCAGGTAGGATATAAATAAGCAGAGAGGATCGGAAAGAGTAGGGGTAAGTGTGAGTAATGTATTTTTCAGAGTTAACTGTTGTAAGGCTCTAGGCAGGGAGCTGCAAGGAAGGGGATTGTGTAAGCTGGATAAATAGCTAATAATTTAGCTTTATATTTACTACTTAAAGGATGAAATGTGATAAGCATTAAATAAAAGGAATGAACAAAGTACCATAGAACTTTTATTACCAGGAGAACTGGGGAAAGCTTCACAGAGGAAGTGGGCCCTGAGCTAGTCTCCAGCAGGTAGGGATGGAGGGCCTCAAATTCAACACTTTGGTGATGAAGCAGATCCCCCTGATCATTAATTCAGTGTAATTAAGGAGAGAAAAGACTTGGTAGGGATGGAGAGTCACGGACATGCATGGCAGCATGGCATGAGAGAAGACCCCATTCTGCAGACAGTGTAGGAGGGAAGACACGGGTGGCAGGAGGGTTGTAAGACAGATGCAGGGGGATGAAGGCCTGGGCTGGGGATGTAGCCACATAGATGAAAATCAACATAAAATCAACATAAACATTCTTCAAAGGAAAAAATAGTAGGATATGATGTTGTTGGGATCAGGAATAAAGAGTAAAAAATGCTTGTGAAGCTTTCCATCTATGAGGCCAGAATGGGGACCATGGGAGGGGATGTCACGAGAAGGGGAAAGAGGGTGACAAATTCAGTCACAAGGAGGGGGCTTCGGCTGGCAAATACCATTGCTACCCACAAGTGGGTGAAAAGCCTGGGATTAAACATTCTGAGTGATTAGAGCTGGTCCAGGGCCAACTCTGATTTTTATTTTGTTTCAAACATTTCTGGATGTGGTGAGGTTAACTCATGTCATTTATATGAGCCAGATTCACAGAACAAAACACATTTTTGTTGGACAGGGGGCGGTGCAGGAAGTAATTCTGGCGTATGTTGCCCTGGAGCCAAATGGCACAACAGGGTCTTTTCATTGGGGGTTTTCCACTGTGGGACTTTTCAAATGTTCAAACACTATGACCTCCTGTTCTGGGACTGCAGTGGGTCTAAGACCAACCCATATAGATCCCTGGAACCTCCACACTGGTTCTCTCTTGCTCTTCTCCTTTGCTGGTTGAAGCAAACCAGCTGGAATAATTTCAATTCATTGATTCGTTGATTGACTGCCTCTTTCATTTCAAAGATGCGTGTGTGTGTTAGTTGCTCAGTCGTGTCTGACTCTTTGCAACCCCACGAACTGTAGCCTTCGAGGCTTCTCTGTCCATGGAATTCTCCAGGCAAGAATACTGGAGTGGATTGCCATTCCCTCCTCCAAAGGATCTTCCACACCCAGGGATCGAACCCTGGTCTCCTGCATTGCAGGCAGATTCTTTACCGTTTAAGCTACAGGTTCTACTTTCCAATTTCTTGGTCCTTGTGGGAAAGAACAGCTCTTACTTCCTCCAGGTCAGTCCTTGCTCTCACCTTGCCCAGAGTCTCGCGTCATATTTTGTGTCTGCTTCCCCGTTTGTTTCCATTTTCTGCATGAGGGCTGTCTAAGCGGAAGCTACAGAGCGGTTATAGACCATCCCCTGTCACCTGTCTTTCCATCCTGTCACGTGCTTATCACCTCTCCACACCGAAGTATGCTTCAGGGTCTTTCAGGACCATCAGGGTGAGAGAGGGCAGTAAGGGAAAAAGAGGTATCTGTGTGGCTCCCTCTATTCCTCATGTCTCATGAGATGTGTCCACAGCAGCGCTTCACTCAGTAGCAGCACCAAGGGGCCAGGGAACCAAGGGACATTGCCCGAGGGCAGCAGACCCCTCAATCGTGGTCACAGTGATTGTTCTTTAGTAGAAAGACACCCTAGTTCAATGCTCTCTGTTCTGGGGCACTGGTCTTTGTATATCCAACCTGTCCCACTTTAGCCCTTCTCCCCTTGGGGTCCCTGCCCCTAGTCCTGCTCCTCGGACAAGGAAGTGCTGTTGAAGTCACTCTCTGAGGACTCAGAGGGATTCTGTGTCATCCATTACTTTTAAACAGTAACAGTGCTTCTCCCATATGCCTACTGCACCCATTTCAAAGAAAGCAAGTTTTCCTCTGGTGGGAAATTGTTTGGTCTCAAGATTTATTTAAGAAAACTTTACATAAACTAAGCTGAATTTATCAAACAAAAAAATATAGGCTTTGCAGCAGGACTCGTCACGTGTCCTCCAAACAATCATAGTTATAATCTAATAGTACTTACTACTTGAAAAGACCTTTGCACTATTTCATTTAATTCTTGCCATTAATTCTTAATTACAAGAATTATGTGACAAGTGATTAGCTCCATTTTACACATCAGAAAAGATCAAAGACACGGGAAGAGATCGAATAGCTTTCCAGTGGTGAATGAAGGAGCTGGTTAGTTAAGGAGCCCAGATGCAAATCACAAATAAGCCAATTCAAAACTGCGTTAGCCTCCACACTGGGAGAGCCCCTGGAAACCTAGAATGTTCATGTCTGTCTTCCCAGGAACCCATTCTTGAGGTGAATCCCTTACTTGGAGAGAACTCCTGTCTCCCCTTTCCCCTAGGGTTCCCTGTGGTGTTGGAGCAGTGAACACCTCCCAGCTCCGTTTCCCACACCCAGGTCTGAGTCGCTGGTGGAGCCTTCCCAGGTGATTACTGGCAGCACTGAGCTGTCTGTCTCTCTCCCCAGACTCCTGACCGTTTGCTACTCCTGGGGGAAGGTTTTGAATTAGTTCAGAGCATCATGGAGAAAACTGGAAGCTACAGTACCTTCTCTGAGGTTCTCAAGGTGAGCGGGGTTCTGCAGGAACTGCTCTCCAGGGAGCCCTGGGCTCTATCTGTGGCCCCTGCTGGCTCACTCTCCCAGGTGGGGTTGGAGTTGGAGAGGAGGTGAGCGAAAGGGCCACACGCAACTCTAGGCCGAACACCAGATGATGCCTTGCTCAGCCCCAGAACATTTAAGGATGTGAGGATTCCTCATGCCTTCAGGGCATGAATTGTTAATAATGGAATCTCAGAGGAAATAAATAGCAATTACTCTGATTTAATGTTACCCTGGGGACGTTATTAAATTCAGCACTGGCCACTTGATTGTTGTTGAATGTACCTCTTAGAGCAGAGGGAGTGGGCATTTCTCCCAGAGCGGATGGAACCTTGTGTGTAGGGTGGGAGAGGAAGGGCAAGCTGAAGAAACGCTCTTGGGAAAAAAGCTGTGCAGATTGATTTGGGAAGTGCTGATGTGGTGGGGAAGGGGTGCCTCATGGATCCAACCTCTGGGCAGCAGTTCTCTGCCTGTGTGCTAGGCCCTGGGCATACACCAGATCACACTCCTAGAATGCAGAGACAACTTGTAGGTGCAGCGAGGCCGGTGTCTCCTTTTATCCATGAGGAGTCTCTGGCCCCTGGAAGTCTTTCCCAAGGTCACCCAGCTAGTAAGCAGCAGAATGATAGCTAGAATCCAGCATTCCAGACTTCCAGATTCATGATCTCTTTCTTGGACCTGGGCCCTGTGGAACCTTAGACAGAAGTGGGTTTTACAGTCACACACACCTGTGGTGAATCAGTCACCAGCACTGTAACCTTGGTCTTTGCACCCCAGTCTTTTTATCTGTAAAATGAAGCTAGTAGTACTACAGTGTGGTGAGGATTGCATAAATATTGTAGGTAAATTTTCTACCTACTGGAGGTGCTTAATGAACCTTCCTCCTCCCCACACCGTTTGGCCTCATCATTGTGTGTGGGCTCTGTGGGAAAGAGCTGGGAGCTGCTAAAGGAAGATTTCCCCTCAGCACTGACCCAGAGCAGAAAGATCCAGGCTCAGAACTCCTTCTCCAGCTTCACCCTGATGAGGTTGCATTCCTGTGTCCGGGCAGGAGGGGCAGCCTCGGGGCCAAGCGCACTGGCACCTCTTCGCCATAGACCACAATATCAATGCCTGCCTTCTGCTCCTGCACCTTCCCCTGGGGGCTGGCCCTGGCTCCACCCCTGCCAAGTCCAGTGATCATTGGGTGCTGGAAGGGAGGCTTTTTCTCATTTTCCTTAAAAAACTGTATATATGTATATATAATATATACATATATGTACATTTGTAAATATAATACACACACGTACATATATAAATATAATACATACATATATGTATATATAAATATAATACGTAATATATATATGTGTGTGTTTGTGAAAGTGTTAGTTGCTCAGCTGTGTCCGACTCTTTGCAATCCCATGAAGTGTATTCTACCAGGCTCCTCTGTCCATGGGATTTCCCAGGCAAGAATACTGGAGTGGGTAGCCATTGCATTCTTTAGGGGATCTTCCCAACCCAGGGATCAAACCAGGGTCTCCTGCATTGTAGGTGGTTTCTTTACTGTCTGAGCTACCTTGGAAGCCCTTGTGTGTGTGAATATTTTTTTTAATGTAAATAAATATATAGCAGAAAAATGAATGCACTTTACTCACTCCCCTACAAAAATCTCTTCCAACCACTCCAATGAAGGAAGGACAGTCAAGGCTCTGATCTATTGACCCAAAGATCCTGGACCCAAACTTCCTTAGATCTTTCACTTCATTCATCTCTGACTGGTTTTTTGGCATATTAAGCCTGTAATAATAGTCGGTAATAGTTGTTACAGCAGTAATAGCAATGGCTAGCAATTTGTGTTTTGTGCAGGGCTCTATGTTGGTGTGAGGTCGGGATTATTACTATCCTCCTGTTACAGAAGAGGAAACAGAGGCTTAAACAAGTTCAGTAATTTTTTCACAATTGCACAACCAGCAAGTGGCTGAGCTTGGATTTGAATTTAGACTTGACTGATTCTGGAGGGAGCCCCTTTTGGTCATGGTGGTTTATACAACACACAATATATAGGGGAAAGTCTACTGTGATCCTGCCACCTTAGATCAGGCCCATCCTTCCCTACCCCAAGCCACTGCCCCCTGCCCCTGCCCGCCCTCCCCACCACCCCCAACAACTAGCCTCTGGACTCAGATCTGAGGCAGTTGAGCAGGCCTGGCAGAGTCAGCTGCCAGGAAGGACTTGTCTTCATTACCTTCACAGAGACTGTGACAGAAGCAAGTAAAACATGAAGAGAAAGCTTCCCCCAAGTGGTTCCTCCAACCACTTGCCCTCCCTGAGTGGTTAGGCTGGCTGTTTTAAATCCTTCGGTCACAGCATGCAGGTCATAAAATGGGAAGGCTGCAATTTCCTCCCTTCCACACCAGCTCTGGCAGCATAAGGAATTGATGGAGGATGGGGATGTTGTAGCAGGTCTTGACTCCTCACTCAGCAGGCCTGGCAGGCTTCATAGGCTGTGCTGTAGTTGGGACTGAAAGGGCATTTCCATCTCTGAGTTCAGAAAGTTGGGAAATGGTGCCTAAAAGAAAATCACCACCATCACTAGCATTTTGTAGAGTTTTGTCATTTCAGAGCATTTATGCTTTTTATCTTGTACCTCTGTCTCCTGTTTATTGTCCAAGTTTCCTGAACCACAGTTTGTGAGTCTGCCTGACCTTAAGTATTGAAGCTTTCAGTAAAGGTTAAAGAGTGTATCAAGAAAGTTGTTAAATTATTTTGACCCTTTTGCCCTTGAAGGAGCACTGGATTTGATTTTGAGCCTTAATTAGGAGTCAGAAGAATTAGACTTTGAGCCTTTATTTTTTTCATCTGTAAAAGGAAGATAACACTGACTTTGCCTGTTGTACATAGATAGTATGAGTATCAAATGAAATGCATGTAAATAGGTACTGGAAATTATGTATTTCCAATACCAAAATCCAATTCCAAAAATAGGTATTGGTATCTGTAAAAGGGAGATAACACTGACTTTGCCTGTTGTACATGGATAGTGTGAGTATCAAATGAAATGCATGTAAATAGGTATTGGAAATTAGGTATTTCCAATACCAAAAATAGGTATTGGTATCCTAAAACTATATAAAATAAATGGAAGTTACCACTACTTATAATGCATGTGTTTAGCTTCATAGTCATGCAATATACATTTCTCACTGTCTGACCCTGAAATCCATCTCTCCTTATTTTTCAATGTATTCAATTAACTTTTATTCATTGTTTAGTACATAAGTCTTTCTTTAAAAACTTATGTATTTAGGGCAATTTTACATTTACAAAAAAATTGAGAGGAATGTCCATGTACTTTTCACCCTGACACATATATTGCTTCTCACATTATCATCACTCATCAGAATGGTATATATATATATATATATATAGTTGTGCCAAGGATTAACCTGTGTTGATACATCATAATAATTTAGAATCCATAGTTTACCTTAGAGTTCACTATTGGTTTTATACATTCAGTGGTTTTGGACAAATGTATGATGACATAAAGCCATCATTATTAATCAAACAGTGTTTTCACTGCCCTAAAAATCCTTTGCTCTGCCTTGCTATCTCTCCTTGCTCTCCTGAACCCCTGCCAACCAATGATATTTTTATTGTCTCCATAGTTTTGCCTTTTCCAGACTGTCATATAGTTAAAATCATACAGTGTGTAACTTTTTCAGGTTGGTTTCTTTCATTTAGCTATATGCATTTAAGCTTCCTCCATGTCTACTTATGGTTTGATAGTTTATATCTTTTTTGCACTGAATGATATTTCATTGACTGGATGTACCACAGTTTGTTTATCCATTCATCTACTGAAGGAATCTTGATTGTTTCCAGGCTTTGGCCATTATGAATTAAGCTGCTGTAAACATCCATGTGAAGCTTTGTTTTGTGTGTGTGTGTGAACATGAGTTTTTAACTCCTTTGTAAACACCAGGAAGTGTGGATTGCTAGATTGTATAGTAAGAGTATGTTTACTTTTGTAAGAAACTGTCCATCATTCTTATAAAGTAGCGGTACCATTTTGCATTCTCACCAGCGATTCCTATTACTCGATATCCTCACCAGCATTTGGTGTTGTCAGTTCTGGATTTTGGCATTCTCATAGGTGCATACTGGTATCTCCTTGTTGTTTTAACTTGCATTTCTTTGATGACGTGAATGTGGAGCATTTTTTCATATGCTTCTTTGCCATCTGTACATCGTCTTTGACAAGGTATCTGTTAAAGGTATTTTGCCCACTTTAAATCAAGTTGTTTTCTTATCATTGAATGATAAGAGTTTTTTGTATATTTTGGATAACAGTCCTTTATCATGTATGTCTTTGGGAAACATTTTCTCCCAGTGTGGGGCTTGTCTTATCATTCTGTTGATACTGTATTTTGCAAAGCGGAAGTTTTTAATTTTAATGAAGTCTAGCTTATTGTTTCTTTCAAGGATTCTGTCTTTTGTGTTATATCTAAGTTGTCGACATATCCAAGGTTATTTAGGTTTTAGCCTATGTTATCTTATAGTAGTTTTAGAGTTTTGTGTTTTACATTAAGGTCTATGATCCATTTAAACTAATTAATTTTGCTGAAAGGTATAAGATCTGTGTCTATATTCAGTTTGTGCATGTGGATGTCCAGTTGTTCCAATATCAGTTGTTGAAGAGACTTATTTTCACTCCTATATTATCTTTGCTCCTTTGTCAAATATCAATTAACTATATTTATGTAGGACTATTTCAGGGCTCTCTATTCTATTTTATTGATCTATTTCTTTATCCTTTCACCACTAACATGCTGTCTTGTTTACTGCAGATTTACAGTAAATTCTGAGGTTGGGGTAGTTGTTGTTCTCAGTATTATATTGGCTAATCTGGGTCTTTTGTCTCTCCATATAAATTTGTTGGTATCCATAAAATAACTTGTTGGGATTATGATTGGGACTTCATTGAATCTATAGATCAACTAGGAATAACTAATATCTCAACTATGTTGTTTTTCTATCCATGAACATGGGATATCTCTCCATTTATTTAATTCTTTTCTTATTTCTTTATTCCATTTCTGATATCCTATAGCAATAATGTCCAGTTAGCAATAAATCATATATTGTTTCATGATATCTTAAATATTATTTTTAGCTCTTATTATTCATCATTTTATGTAACAATAATGTATCCTTTTCAAATTATATTATAAATGTCATCCGGGTAGAAAATTAAAAGGTTCAGTATTCTGTTTAGTGGCACATGTGGCTCACCCACGTAAGAATTATTTAAGAGTGGCAGTTTTGCTGAGCTTTCTTCTCTTGGCACTACTGTCTTCACTGCAAATGTCAGTGGGGTCAATTTCAGATATTTCTTTACTTCATTTTTTAAAAATTTATTTATTTTAATTGGAGGCCAATTACTTTACAATATTGTGGTGGTTTTTGCCATACATTGACATGAAGACAGCAAAAGAGACACAGATGTAGAGAACAGACTTTTGGACTCTGTGGGAGAAGGCAAGGGTGGGATGATTTGAGAGAATAGCATTGAAACATGTATATTACCATATGTGAAACAGATTGCCAGTCCACATTTGATGCATGAAACAGGGTACTCAAAGCTGGTGCACTGGGACAACCCAGAGGGATGGGATGGGGAGGAAGGTGAGACGGGGATTTGGAACAGGGCCCCAGTGTTCATTGTAGCACTATTTACAATAGCTTGGACATGGAAGCAACCTAGATGTCCATTGGCAGATGAATGGATAAGGAAGTTGTGGTACATACATACAATGGAATATTACTTAGCTATAAAAAAAGAATGCATTTGAATCAATTTTAATGAGGTGGATGAAACTGGAGCCTATTATACAGAGTGAAGTAAGTCAGAAAGAAAAACACCAATACAGTATATTAACACGTATATGGAATTTATAAAGATGGTAACAATGACCTTGTATGCAAGACAGCAATTTCAGATATTCCTTAACATCATCTCTTCAAGCTCTTTTATACTGACTTCAAAGTTATAAGAAGATGAGTTGATAGGAGCTGAGCTTGCATTACAGAATGAACCATGTAGAATATATTAAGAAGTAAATTTAAGAACATGGTGAATGTACATGTTGTGTATCCCCAAACACACAATTATTAAATTAAAAAAAAAGAGTGGTATGTTTCTGGTTCTGATATTTACTACAATCCCCCACCCCACCCCCGTGCTCTGTAGAGTACTACTGAAATCCTGAGCCAGGAGTGATTAATAAGTAATTTTCCGGTGGATTCCAGTATGGGGCCTCTATCTCTGTTCTCTTTTGGGTGTCATATTGATCCATGTAACCACAATGGTGTGATCACTCACCTAGAGCCAGACATCTTGGAGTGCAAAGTCAAGTGGGC
The DNA here is from genome assembly GCF_019320065.1 of Cervus canadensis. NCBI lineage: Eukaryota > Metazoa > Chordata > Mammalia > Artiodactyla > Cervidae > Cervus > Cervus canadensis. The sequence goes on along the minus strand of NC_057387.1, from coordinate 27,052,917 downwards.
CTTAGGAAGCATCACTATGAACAAAGCTGGTGGAGGTGATGGAATTCCAGTTGAGCTATTTCAAATCTTAAAAGATGATGGTGTTAAAGTACTGCACTCAGTATGCCAGCAAATTTGGAAAAGTCAGCAGTGGCCACAGGACTGCAAAAGGTCAGTTTTCATTCCAATCCCAAAGAAAGGCAATGACAAAGAATGCTCAAACTACCGCACAATTGTACTCATCTCGCACACTAGCAAAGTACTTCTCAAAATTCTCCAAGCTAGGCTTCAACAGTTTGTGAACTAAGAATTTCCAGATGTGATACATATTCATATATCCACTCTTTTACATTCTCTTCCCGTATAGGTCATTATAGAGTACTGAAGTGTTCTCTGTGCTATACAGTGGGTTCTTCCTAGTTGTCTGCTTTATATATGTGTATATGTCAGTGTGTATATGTCAGTCCCAGTTTCTCAGTTTATTCCCCTCACCCCTTTTCCCCTTGGTAACTGTAAATTTGTTTTCTATGTCTGTGACTCTGTTTCTATATTGTAAATGTGTTTATTTGTAGGACTTTGCTTCTTAAGAAGAGAATGAATTCAGGAATGATGCTACCTTCATTTTCTCCCATTTCTTATGTTTTTTTTTTTCTCTGTGCCATCGTCTCTCCTCTTCACCCACTGAAGTTGGCTGAGTGTTTGTTGTTCAATGACCTCATTTTCACTGTACATTTTGCATATAAAACTTCCTTCATAAATGTTGTCAATGTGGTTCTTAGCTTAATGACTTCTATTTCATGGTGTGTCCGTACAGAACTGACACTGGGAAAACTATAAAGGCCATTACATTGGTCCTTGTGCCCTTCTACCTTCCCTTTCTCTGTCCTTTACCTTGGAAGGCGGGGGGGTGGGAGGCGGGACACACTTCCGGGTGTCCAGTGACCTCCTGCTGCCTTCCCAGGTAATAGTTCGGGATTTAGGACCATTTTCCTTGTAAGTCTGTTCTCAGCTAGCTGTCACAGAGGGGTCATCCTCACTAATGTGGGCTCTATGTAAAACCATGTGACTTGTAGGAGAAAAGGGCAAAGGACCAGAGTAATGCATCATTATGTCCCAACTTACTGAAAAGAAGAAATGACTTCTGTACTCTTACAAGAGATAGGATGGAAGGAACAAAGCAAGATCAAAGTCAGAAGGGAATATATTCTGAGAAGGAAGACAGGGATCAAAATGAGTGTTAAGGATCACACGAATGAGACAGAAGATCCTTCTATCTCCCTCCTCCCTCCCAACATGAGGAGAAGGAGGGAGATAGAAGCAGTTCTTTTGGAGCTATGTATACATGCAACTTTGGACTATATACCCCAAAAGGTGATGCTGAAATATCTGAAAAAGTAGAGACTGATCAATTCCAGTATTACTTTATGAGGTAAAATGAGGTAAAAGGTCATTTTGGACTTCATTTTTTTTTTTAATGTGTTGTTTTATTTTTAGAAAAAGTATGAGAAAACACCAAGAATCATCTAACAAAAATTCTGGCTAACCTCAGAATTAAGAAGTATTACTGTTTTGAGATATTTGCTCTAGACATTTATTGGAGAAGTAAACTTTCCTTAGATCAAGTAAAACTCCTTTTAAATCGCCCACCTCAGTTGTGTCCCCCGCTTTCTCCACAGAGACTACCATGGTTTTGAATTTGGGAGAGTTCTTCCAATCTCTAGACTCCAAGGTGATCAATAAAAAACAGCTGATCTTGAAGACAAGAAAATAACAGAAAACTCTGTGTGTGTTGGCGGGTATAGTCTTAGAAGTAGCCAAGGATGGGAATCCTGGTACCATCCCTAGATCTAGGGAAACAAAGGTCATAGAAAATCAGATGTAAATCCAGGGCTCTGAAGCACTGATTTAAAAAACTGGGAGAATCCAAAAACTATAATTGTGAAGATTCAACTACAAATGAACCCAGTAAGGAAGAAAATGGGAAACAAACTTTAGAAATAATGTGGTTGTCATAGTAGCTCTCTTTGTGTTCAGTTTTCCAAGGGCACATCAAGAGACGTGCAAGGATGTGATCTACCCAATGTTAGCAGACTTGTAACAAGAACGTCACAATTCCAAACTGCTGAAAGAAATGAAGTTTTCAGATAGTGCTGAGAACAAGAAGAAAAAAAACAAACAAACCTGCTTTTAAAACTATGATCAGAAGAAAAGGAAGATCAAATGAGCCACAGGCCCACTTCTTGGGACAGCTGGTGAAATGTTAATAAACTATAGAAGGAACCCAGATTACTCAGTTTCTATTTTTGTTCATTTTCTATGTTAAGGAGGGTTATCTTCTACATAGAAAACATGTAGATCAATCACAGTTACAGCAGAGTCTGAGGTTTATAGGCAGCATCTCCTAATGAATCCCATAGGCAGCTGAAACATGGCCTGGGGATGGATACGATTGCAGATGTAATTGTAGCTTCCTTAGTGCTTCACAACTTGAAATGGGCAGATGTCCTAAGTTTCAAAATGGTGGGAAAAGTATATTTAGGAGACCGGACAACTTGCTTTCTTTCTTAAACAAAGTATTGGTGTGGTGTGGAGAGAAGCCCGTTGGGGCAGAAATTTGCTCAGGTTTTCTCCACTTGAGGCCCATCAATTCCTCATGGCAAGGAAACTAGAACTATCATCCTGAGGGGACAGCCCTCCCTCCAGAGGGGAAAGTTCAGGGTCTGGCTCCGGGAACACAGGGAGTTCACACAGACCTTGGCTGCCCATTCCTTAGGGATTTGTCACCTCTGCACCTCTTTCTGGAAGAGTTTCCAGAAATCTTTTGTCAGCCCCTGAATTTGGCAGACATGGAAGCTTGGATGCCTGGGTTGGTTGGTTTCCAAAAAGAGGAAGCAACCTGTTCAAATTGACACGACTATTAATGGCTGAGCTGGGATGAGAGCCAAGTGAGCTGATTCACCACCTGGGGTTCTGCCCCTTTATGCCACACTTACACTGCCTGGCATGCACTTTTCATTTATTCCTACGTATCTTCTATATTCCCAATAAGACTGCATTCATTTCACACTCATTGAGCATTTATTGCAAGGCAGGAATTATGCTAGCTGCTCTGTGGCTCTAAAGATGATTAAAATATGGTTCTTGGATTTTATGAACTTCTAGTGCAGTGAGGGACATTAGAAGAAATGCATTTTAGTGTGAGACTTGATGGGAAGAGGTCAAGTGCTATTGGTACGATGGTAGAAGGTAGAGAGGGAGGTGGGAGGGGGGATCAGGATGGGGAATACATGTAAATCCATGGCTGATTCATGTCAATGTATGACAAAAACCACTACAATACTGTAAGGTAATTAGCCTCCAACTAATAAAAATAAATGGAAAAAAAAAAAAGAAGGTGATACTGTGATCTGGAGAGTTCGAGAAGGCTCTGCCATGAGGCTCAAGCCTTATGGGCAGGACAACCGCCTTTTACAACTTTGTATTCTTTACAGAGAATGCTGTGTGGTAGGAGCTGGGAGAGCTGCACTGGTACCATCACTGGAGAACTTGCAGAGCTTCTTATTTTAGAATTTAGAGAACTATTGCCACCTGCTCTTGACCTCTACTTTGAAGGATTCTGGAGACCAAGACAGTTCTCTTTCTCCTTCCTCTCTTATTACTACTTTTTGTCTTTCTCATGCCGAAATGTCTTTCTCTGGGCTCTTCTTTAAAGATGTGATGAAGATTAAAAATGTATTTTTGCGCCAGGATGTGTCACTAACTAGGAAATGAGAGGCCAGTGAATCATAGCAAGAGGCCACACGAGTTTCTTGCTTGCCCTGGGTCCTTGGCTGGACTGCTCCCAGGACTGCCTGCAGGAACAAGAGGAAGTTATGGGGCAGGAAGCATTGCATCTTGGAGCCTTCTCTCTGAGGCAGATTGGAAGCATCTACAGCCCAGTCAGGAAGTTCAGAGAAAGGAATGGAATTGACGACATGGACATTAGGAATACATTCTTTCCCATTGAGCCCTGCTCCCTGGGGTGCAGGCCTGTGGAGTGGTTGGAACAGAGACAGCTCACTGGCTGCCTGAACTGGAAAGGACTAAAATTTAGCCTGGGGCTCCATCTGGTTTCAGAGGCCAGTGGTGAATAATACCAGGACACTAGGAGGGTAGTCTCTCAGGGTCTCTGCCCTCAAGGCCAGGCACCCACTAACCTGTACTGGGTGTCCACAGCAGGAACCTGATCTAAACTAGGTGGAAGGGGTTGAGGAGGGCAGAGTGTTAGAATCATTAGGTTTTAAAAGTCAACTCCATTCTTCTCTCAGTGGGTTGACCTTCAGACCAAATGCACGTACTTAATTCCTCAAGGCTAAGGACTTCATGCTGCTGCTGTGTGGTTGGAATCAAGAACCTCTAGAGTTCCTTCCAGCTCAGAAACTTTTTGATTCCATAAAAGGACTTTGAGAAAGCCAACGTATCCTCTTTTCTCTCTTTGTCACTATGTTGTAATCCTCACTTTGTTGTTGTTTAGTTGCTAAGTCATGTCCAAGTCTGTTGTGATCCATGGACTGTAGCCCGCCAGGCTCCTCTGTCCATCGGACTTCCCAGGCAAGAATGTTGGAGTGGGTTGCCATTTTCTTCTCCGGGATTGAATCCTCGTCTCCTGCATTGGCAGGCAGGTTCTTTACCACTGAGCCACCTGGGAAGCCTCACTTACTCGCTGAGTAACCTAGGGCTCTTACTTTATCTAAGTGTCAGTATCTTTATTTGTAAAATGGGTGTAATACTTTCTGTTGTCCTCGGTTGTCACAAGGACTAAACGAAAATAATATATGTGAAGGTGCACGATTACGCTTCATAGGATAAGATTTCCTCCCTTCCTTTGCTTCCTCTCTCCAATCTTGCTAAGATACTGATGCATTCAAGCATGCAAACTGAAGCCAGTCTTATATAATGATGATATTGCCTAGGTAAAAAAGCACTAAGAATACCCTCCTTGCCCTACCCCAGACAAAAATTTTATCTCATTATACCCTGTGATAATGATGGTGATAATGCATGGTGTGGTGTCATTAGTCATTGTTTCTGTCATCTGGTATCATACTATATATATTAGTCATTAAAATCTTAATGGGAAATAATTTTAAAAACATAGCTTCTTAAGACTGGAGGTCATTTAATCCAATGATCACACCCCCCCAATTATTTCGTGGGGTCATCCAGACTCTTCTCAAATAATTCTAACAATAAAAAGCTCACAATTTTATCAAGGTAACCCATTCCATTGTGGTGCATCTGAAATTGATTTTACGTCCTTTTACAAGTTGAAGTAAGTCTAACTCCCCAAAACTTTGTTTCATCGGCCCAAGTTTTGTGAAATAGAACAGACGGAGGTAAATCTGCTCCTTCTTTCATTTGTCAGTACTTTAAATATTGAAAGAGAGAGATCTTCTCTTTTCCAACCATTCCTTTCTCCGGGGGATCTTCCTGACCCAGGGATCCAACCCGGGTCTTTGCGGATTGGATATCGGTGGATTCTTTACTGTCTGAGCCACCAGGGAAACCCTTTCAAACCTCTATGGTTCATCTGATTGTTTCTCCTGTAACAATTTCTTGATCATTCACAACCCAGGTGCTCTTCTCTGAGGATATTCACATTTTCCAGTGTTTTCCAAATGCATCATGTGGATGCTACCCCTGGAAGGTTCTAATAGTGTGGAGGTCAGTCAGAAGGTTAAAATCTCCCTTTGTCTGGATTTAGGCTGATAGCGTTATAGATTTTTTTTAAAAAAAAATCAGATTACATAAGTGATTAATATTTAGTTTCTGAGAAATTAAAACTTTAAGACATTTTCACAGAAACTGCTATCAATTAGGCCTTTCCTGGATTAACTATTATATCAAGCAATTAAATATTTTAGTCTAAATGCAAATCAATTTATTATTAGTTTAAAATCTCTCTCCTCCTTTTGTTTGTTTCGGCCATTGTTCTTGTTTCTTCACTGAGCCATAGTTTGTCAATCCACAAATAAGTGACTCTTTCTAGTTTTGAATCATCTGAAAGTTTGAATAAGCAGGTCCAATGACAGAACCCTTTAGCCCAACACTGAAGACTTTTCTAAAACTGGCATCTATACAGTCATCCCTAACTTAGTTTGCTAAACTAAAATTATTTAGTTTTGTCATTTAGCATACAATCTTGAGAGCGCCCATGCCTGGCTGCTTCCATAGTTATTTATTTAGTAAGGAAAAGTTCATTTGTTAATAATCTGAGTGGGGTACTTAAAATGCATGAGCTTGGCAGACAATCATTATGAGGATTCTGGATGCCTATAATGCTATCTATCTGGGTGGACTGATGCAGGAATCATTGCTCTGGCCTGGAGGCAATACACTCATTCACTGAGCAGTAGAAACATTGTGAGATGCACATGAGAAATCTTGACTTGCCTTGTTGTCTCAGAAAATTGAAGAAGAGCTGACTGGACTTAATTCTGACGGCAAAAGGAAATCTGACCCACCCAAAGGCTATGCTCAGTCTTCAAGGGCTTCTCTGTTTTTGCTCTGTCCCATAGTCCAGCAATTGTATGAGAGATTTCTGAAACTATGAAAAACTGGTAAGAAATTCAAGGACTTCGACAATAGGGGAAGGAGAAGGAATAGTCATTGGGAGGAAACCTAATACAAAGGGAGTTTTGAACACTGGGATCCATGTTGAGGGAAGTGGACCAGGGGTTGAGGGCAGAGGGAGAAGGGGGTTGTTCAGTCAGTTCAGTTCAGTTCAGTTGCTCAGTCGTGTCCAACTCTTTGCAACCCCTTGGACTGCAGCATGACAGGCCTCCTTGTCCATCACCAACTCCCGCAGTTTACTCAAACTCATGTCCACTGAGTCGGTGATGCCATCCAACCATCTCATCCTCTGTCATCCTCTTTTCCTCCTGCCTTTAATCTTTCCCAGCATCAGGGCCTTTTCAAATAGTCAGCTCTTTAGATCAGGTGGCCAAGGTATTGGAGTTTCAGCTTCAACATCAATCCTTCCAATGAACCTTCAAGACTGATTTCCTTTAGGATGGACTGGTTGGATCTCCTTGCTGTCCAAGGGACTCTCAAGAGTCTTCTCCAACACCACAGTTCAAAAGCATCAATTCTTCAGCGTTCAGCTGTCTTTATAGTCCAACTCTCACATCCATACATGACTACTGGAAAAACCATAGCCTTGACTAGACAGACCTTTGTTGACAAAGTAATGTCTCTGTTTTTCAATATGCTGTCTAGGTTGGTCATAACTTTTCTCCCAAAGAGTAAGAGTTTTTTAATTTCATGGCTGCAGTCACCATCTGCAGTGATTTTGGAGCCCCCAAAAATAAAGTCTGACACTGTTTCCACTGTTTCTCCTTCTATTTGCCATGAAGTGATGGGACCGGATGCCATGATCTTTGTTTTCTGAATGTTGAGCTTTAAGCCAACTTTTTCACTCTCCTCTTTCACTTTCATCAAGAGGCTCTTTAGTTCTTCTTCACTTTCTGCCATAAGGGTGGTGTCATCTGCATATCTGAATATTTTCTCAAGACCACAGACTTAGCTTGGACAGTTGAGCTGATTCTTTTCCCCTTCAACTGGTATGCATTATTGCAAGAGACCAGGGCAAAGCAGTTACCACTCTCAAATCTGACTCCAAATATTTGGACTCCTTCAGCGTACTAGGGAAGCCAGTTACAGGGGTCCTAACCTCCTTTGGAAATACTTGCCAACCTACTAGAAGTATGGAAGATGGGAACTTTGAGTGTAAGGATCATATTTTCAGCTAATTTGTAAAAGCCAAGGAAGAGCACTTCTTGTCGAAAATGTGTACATGTCCCAGTACAGCTTTTCAAGGTATGCCAATGACATAAATACCACTGGAACACCAGGAAAAGTACCCCAACTAAACTAAAACTAAAAATGATGGATAACCTGAACCGACTCTAAGAAGAATCCTTAAGTATCAGGGAAATGGAACAAAATTGGAGGAATGAATCCTGTGTAGTTTTCTTTTCACAGCATACAGGTTTCATTTAACTTCATGAAATAGAGCAGCACCTGCAGAAAAAGTCACATTGTAATCCCTTGATCAATCAGAGGCTGAGAGTTTTCATAAATCAGAAAATAGGAAAACATTCTTTTAGTAATATACTTTGAGATTTCCTAAGAAAACTTCTAAATTCAACCATCTTCCTCTATTCATAGAAAGGCAGATATAGTTTCATCAGTTATGAAAATGATATCTGTGAGTATATTGGGGAAAGCTACTAAACCCCTAAAAAAGTTATAATGACAAAAATGTACAAGAAAGGAGGATGAGAATAAAGGGGAGATTTGGGAAAATCGGTGGTAGAATATACATTTAAACAGGTGTTCTCATAAGTAAATTAGGTATACTCAGAAAGGAAAAAACATGTTGAAAACAGTACATGCCAGAAGAAAATGTTGAAAACAGTACATGCCAGAAAAACTATAGATTTTCTTGAACCATATTTGTTTAAAGTATTAGAGCCTTGGACAGTGATTATAGATGAAAATGCCACTGAAGCTGAACTAGATGAAAGTCTGTTAAAAATTGTAGCAACTTGAACTGTGATTATCAACCTCCTCTTCAGCTATAAAACTGATTAGAGGAGTCATCCGTTAGTCTGGGGGTCAGAGTATAGCCAGACAATTCATACAACCTGTTGTTTACAAAGTTTCAGAATATGTATCTCCTGCATTATATAAGAATGAGTGAAGGAGAAGTTGTCCAAGGAGATTTTCTAAAAAAAATACTAGAGAACAGAGAAAATTTAACACAACTGTGGAAATTCAAGATAGAGGACTTCTGTTTCCCATGACATGACAGAGATTGGAGATAATCTCCAAGTTTAGAATGCCTAAAGATGCTGAATAATTTATTTAAATGCTTTGCTGAGTTAGTAGGAAAGTAAAAGAAATAATAAAAACCTAGAAATGACAAGAAAGTTCTGGACAGCATTTTACACAGGCATATGTGTATCCCTAGTTGTCTAAGAGCTGAGACTTTCACTGAACAGAAGACTGAGCCCATTTAAGTTGGGAGGCAAGTCAGATCTGAAACTCCTGTACAAACCAAGCATTGCTGAAGAACAACATTCTGAGTGATAAATTAAGGGAAAAAAACCACCACAGGGGATCCTTTCATGTCTTGGCTTTGATTCTGAGTATATGGCATAAGTCTTCTGCAGGAATTCCTAACCCCAAGCTTACCTTCACATGTATCTGGGACCAAAATTAGCAACAACTGTAAGATGTGAAAACTAATCTCCAGGTTGAAAACCTATTCTAAAGCTGTCTCAAGATTAGTTGTTCAATTAGGTCCCTGAAAGAATCAAATGAAAATCTTCTCTATGGGATTTTATTAAAAATTTCAGAACTCAAAAATTACTGTAGATAAATCCCAAGGAATATGAACTTTTAAACACTTACACACACGCACACAAAGAAACCAGCATGTGCTAGTATCAGAAGACACAAGAACCATAAAACAGAGGTTAAAGCTTGAGTATAATGGCATTGTCAAAAACAGAATGTAAACATTTTTTCAGTAATTGATAGTCAAGCCAACAAAAATTAAGTAAGAATATGAAATATTTGATTAACAATTAGCAGTACACTCTAGAACTACAGAGTGGTTATTTATTTTCAACTTTCGTGACACATTTGAAAGTTTGATGACATACAGCAAGACTCAAAAAGGATAAAAGGATCAACATCCTAGAGAACACAATCTAAGAACAAAATGATTTAGAAATCAATAACTAATATTGTTTATTTGGGGGAAAAGGACCCATGGACCAAAGATAAAGAGGACATTAAAAGTTACTTAGAACTGAATAATATTGAACTAACACACATTAAAATGTGTGGGTCGAGGGGATTTATGGGAATTAGTGGCTGTAGAGTTTTAGGATACTGAACACTCGCATAAAAGAGCAGAGAGAGAAACTGAAGAGTAAAACCAAAAGCCCAAGGATAATGTTTGTAACCAGGCTAAACGATATTTCCCCAAATCCTGAAGTACAATTACAAGTACCGCCACTCCAAACACAAGATGAGGATGGTATCTGTGGCTATCTAAAAAGAAGAAAAAAACTCACGAAGTTTTGCTAAGGTCTGAAAGAGACGGAGCAGAACTTTCAAAATAGACCTGGAAGAATTCCTTTTAAGGCAGGCCCCACGCTCAGGAGGAACTGCTAGGATTGCAATCAAAACTGAGCAGGATAAGGGCAATGGAGATGAAAGAAAGAGAAGGCTCAGACAAGAGCAGGGGAGACAAATGGATCCAGAAAATCTCTCAGAGCAAGTTACCATATTTTTAACCACAACATGAAAATAATAAAAGAGGAAGCTCTTTAAAATTAGAAAATCTGCCCTGAACCATTTCTTCTGAAAGTAAACAACAGAAATGCACTGAGGTTTAATTCCAGAATATAAAAACGAGCAACAGGAAAGTAATGAGCTCAAAATTCACAGAAAGTTATTATATGAAGATATAGAAAATAGAACAGAATAGCAAACCTACAGGCCCTGAATGCACACTAGAGTGATGTGCCCATGAATAAAACCAAAACTATAACCTACTATGAGCTAATGTACTATGAGCTAATGTATCAACTTTAATTTCCTGAGTTTGATGGTTATACTGTGGTTATGTTAAACAAAGTTCTTTTTAAAAGGAAGTAAAATTTAATGAATTAAGGCATGCTGAAGAATCAGGTTGGCAACTTATTACCAAATTGCTTTGGAGAAAAAAATCTTTGTACAGTACACACAACCATTTTGTAAGTTCAGAACTATCTAAAAAAAAGAAAGAAGAGGAAAAGAATTTTGTGACAAATATTGAAGCTGCACAAAGAAGATACAACATATTAATAATAGCAGTCCCTTAAGGAGAAACCCAAATCATGGATGCAAATAAATATTAAAAACTGTAAATCAAGGAAATTTTTCTGAAAAATAAATTGAAAATATATATGAGAAGAGTAAACCATGTTTTGAGAATATTAACCTAGAATAACCAATGCTGCTGCTGCTGCTGCTAAGTCACTTCAGTCGTGTCCGACTCTGTGCGACCCCATAGACGGCAGCCTGCCAGGCTCTCCCATCCCTGGGATTCTCCAGGCAAGAATACTGGAGTGGGTTGCCATTTCCTTCTCCAAAACCAATGCTGAGACATATACAAATACAATCATTGTACTTTAAAGAAAAATCTTTTAGGTATCCAGACAAAAACAGCCTATGATTTATAATGAAAATTAGAGTATCATCAGAATTTTTGACAGCAAATCTTAAGTTGAAAAAAGAATAACATTTAAGATACCATTTAGTTTCATAGGGAGGAAAATACGAAGGAAAGTCTTATATCCAGCAAAACTGACTTTCAAGTAAAAATATCAAAAAAGTGTTATAAACAGATAAGAATTCAGAGAATATTGTTCTTATGAGCTCTTCCTGAAGAGTCTTCTAGAGGAAAATCTAAATGATTAGAGAAACACTGATAGAAGTGCTGCCACGTGGCCTCTATTACATGAAGGTCCTATCATCTTCATTGCCATCATCAAGCTCAGCTCCATAAGAACCTCTTTTACTATCAGTCCTGGCCTCAGAGAAGAGCCTCCAATGAACTTTGTGTCTATGCTGGTGCATTTTTCACAAGTGTATTCCCTATGGCCTTTGTCAAAAATATATAAATTATGTTTCAGTGGAACATAATCATCTAGCAGGCCTTCTAGTTGTTCAAAGTGTATCCATTCCAGCATGCCTGATTCCTTGAGACTTCTAATTTCTTTGTCTGCCATCTGTCATGAGATGTTTTGTCTGCATTTCAGCAGCTCAGCTGGTGAAGAATCCTGCAGGAGACCCTGGTTCAATTCCTGGGTTGGGAAGATCCGCTGGAGAAGGGATAGGCTACCCATTGGTATTCTTGGGCTTCCCTTGTGGCTCAGCTGGTAAAGAATCCGCCTGCAATGTGGGAGACCTGGGTTTGATCCTTGGGTTGGGAAGATCTCCTGGAGAATGGAAAGGCCACACCAGTATTCTGGCCTGGAGAATTCCATGGTCTATATAGCATAGTCCATAGGGTCACAAAGAGAAGGACATGACTGAGCAATTTTCACTTTCATGTGAACTACTGCTTTTTCAGTGCTTCTAGAAGCCCTTCTGGGTTTCCCTCGTGGCTTGGTGGTAAAGAATCCATCTACCAAAGCAGGAGACATGGGTTCAGTCTCTGGGTTAGGAAGAGCACTTGAAGAAGGAAATGGCTACCCACTCTAGTGTTCTTGCCTGGGAGATCCCATGGACAGAGAGGAACCTGGCTGACTACAGGCCATGGGGTTTCAAAAGAGTCAGACATGCCTTGGTGACTAAACAACAACAACAGAAGCCCTCTTAGTAAGGAGTGTGGAACACCTCCCGAGGTCCTTGCCAGTATATTTAAGTCCTGTGTCTCAGTAGAATGCTTCCGAATCATCGAATCATTCCTTATTCAATTTTATATTCTAGACTCCTGAAAATACTCTCAGAATCCAATCCCACGTAAGCTTCTTCTAGAATACTCTGGCTAGATCTTGAAGTTTCCCTTCTTCCCTTACCAGGCCTAGCACATCTAACCCCTCCTGGGTTTTGCTTGGTGGCTTAGGCAGTAAAGAATTCACCTGTAACGCAGGAGACCTGGGTTCAATTCCTGGGTTGGGAAGATCCCCTGGAGAAAGAAATGACAACCCACTCCAGTGTTTCTTGCCTGGGAAATCCTATGGACAAAGGAGCCTGGCGGGCTACAGTCCATGGGATCTCAAAGAGTCGGACAATGACTGAGCAACTAACACTAACAGTCCTAGTTCTAGGCATAGTGAATGGCTAGCAGAGGAGACAGGGCAGCTACTGAGAGGCGTGTGTGTTGCTTCACAGATAAGGGCTCTTTACCCTCTTCCAGCAAGGGGGTGGGGAAGAAGCTAAGGGCACCATGCTGACTTTTAATATGAAGGAGTGGTCTATATTTGCAAGCTCAGAAACTTCAGAGGAGACTTGAGTCAAAATCTTTAGACCCACCCAGTAACTCAGATGTCCCTACCTCATGTTTCAAGCCCCAGATTTTCCTAAATATGGCCTTAATTTTGTCATAATAGATCTTCCTGGTTATGTATTTAACTATCTTTGAAATTCAGCATCTCTGACTGTTAAGTGATAAGAAGAGATGAGAACTTTGTAAGTGTCCAAAGAGGCCTTCTCACTTTTATGATTGATTTTCAAGTGTCTGTTATCCTCAGCTGTTCCTTATTGTCCATGGACCATTAATGCTGTAATCCAATCCTATAATGCTATCCAATCCTGTAATCTTATAGCTACTAATTTCTCCATAGATCTCAAACAACTGATACATTATTAGTCTAGTGCATTCTCTTTCCTCGGTGCATGCGTGTGTGCTAAGTTACTTTTCATGTCTGACTCTTTACAACTGTAAGGACTGTAGCCCGCCAGGCTCCTCTGTTCATGAGATTCTCCAGGCAAGAATCCTGGAGTGAGTTGCCATGCCCTCCTCTACGGATCTTTCCAACCTAGGGATCAAACCTGTGTCTCCTTACTGGCAGGTGGGTTCCTTAAGACTAGGGCACCTGGGAAGCCCCCATTTCCTCAGTACATTTTCCCAATTCATCACAATTGAAAATTCTTAACAAATGGATTATCACCTGTGTCAGGGGCTGTTGGTATAAAACCTACCATCAGTGATGGGATCTTCATTGCCAGATGAACAGTGAGTGATTCAACTTTAGAATATCATTTTCTTGCATGCTTTTTCTGATCACTTCTAATACTAACTTTTGTAGGTTGGGTTCTTCAGAAGCATAAGCAGACACTGAGATAGAGACTGGGGTACTAAGTACTTGTTAGGGATCAACACCTGTGAAAGGAAGTGACAGAAAGCAGAATTGGGCATAGGAAAAAGTCTAAATATGCAAGCCCAGCAAAGTCTTGCTCAACTTGGCAGGAAATTCTGGTGGTAGGAAATTCTGGAGCTAGTCCTGACCATTACAGTGTCTGCCATTAGGTCAAAGAGGCCAGGGCTTTGTATCCAACCTCGTTTAATGCAGGTTGAGCCTGCATTTGTTTTTGTTGTTGTGTTGGCAGGCAGATTCTTTACCACTGAGCCACCAAGGAAGGCCCAAGCCTGCATTAGGAAGGACATAACTTCAGGAAAGCAGCTCTCTGCAGCTGAGGTAGATCCAGCTGTAGGCTGTCTACAATCGAGGTACCTGCAGCTGGGCAGCAAGTCCTTCCTTGAAGGGAATCTGAGTCATAGATCTCTGTGACTATACAACTATGTAATGACTATCAGTTCAGTTCAGTTCAGTCACTCAGTCGTGTCTGACTCTTTGCGACCCCATGAACCGCAGCAGGCCGGGCTTCCCTGTCCATCACCAACTCCTGGGAGTCCACCCAAACCCATGTCCATCGAGTCGATGATGCCATCCAACCATCTCATCCTCTGTTGTCCCCTTCTCCTCCCGCCCTCAATCTCTCCCAGCATCAGGGTCTTTTCCAGTGAGTCAGCTCTTCACATCAGGTGGCCAAAGTATTGGAGTTTCAGCTTCAACATCAGTCTTTCCAATGAACACCCAGGACTGATCTCCTTCAGGATGGACTGGTTGGATCTCCTTGCAGTCCAAGGGACTCTCAAGAGTCTTCTTCAACACCACAGTTCAAAAGCATCAATTCTTCGGCACTCAGTTTTCTTTATAGTCCAACTCTCACATCCATACATGACCACTGGAAAAACCATAGCCTTGACTAGACAGACCTTTGTTGACAGAGTAATGTCTCTGCTTTTTAATATGCTATCTAGGTTGGTCATAATTTTCCTTCCAAGGAGTGTCTTTTAATTTCATTGCAGCAATCACCTTCTGCAATGATTTTGGAGCCCAAAAAATAAAGTCAGCTACTGTTTCCACTGTTTCCCCATCTATCTGCCATGAAGTGATGGGACCAGATGCCATGATCTTAGTTTTCTGAATGTTGAGCTTTAAGCCAACTTTTTCACTCTCCTCTTTCACTTTCATCAAGAGGCTTTTTAGTTCTTCTTCACTTTCTGCCATAAGGGTGGTGTCATCTGCATATCTGAGGTTATTGATATTTCTCCTGGCAATCTTGATTCCAGCTTGTGCTTCCTCCAGCCCAGAGTTTCTCATGATGTACTCTGCATGTAAGTTAAATAAGCAGGGTGACGATATACAGCCTTGATGTACTCCTTTTCCTATTTGGAACCAGTCCGTTGTTCCATGTCCAGTTCTAACTGTTACTTCCTGACCTATTACCTTTGACAATCGATATTTAGGATGACCACAACAATTGTGTTAGAATGATGATAGCATTGTTGTTGTTCAGTCACTCACTTGTGTCCAACCCTTTGGGACCCCATGGACTTCCCTGTCCTTCACTATCTTCTGGAACTTGCTCAAACTCATGTCCATTGAGTTGGTGATGCCATCCAACCATTTCATCCTCTGCTGTCCCCTTCTCCTCCTGCCTTCAATCTTTCCCAGGATCAGGGTCTTTTCTAATGAGTCAGCTTTCCACATCATGTGGTCAAAGTATTGGAACTTCAGCTTCAGCATCAGTCCTTCCAATGAATATTCAGGGTCGATGATAGCATATGAAAATATATTTTAAAATCATAATTGCTGGTGGTAGTAATATTTTTATTCTGAGGCAAGTATGTGTGAAATATGAGATAAATCAAATGAGCAGTAATGGGATGTTGTAATTATATTACTCTCTGTATCCTTTTCAAAAAAAAAGTTATTTATTTTAATTGGAGGCTAATTACTTTACAATATTGTAGTGATTTTTGCCATACATTGACATGAATCAGCCATGGGTGTACATGTGTTCCACATCCTGACCCTCCCTCCCACCTGCCTCCCCATCCCATCCCTCAGGGTCATCCCAGTGCATCAGCCCTAAGTGTCCTGTCTCATGCAACAAACCTGGACTGGTGATCTATTTCACATATGGTAATATACATGTTTCAATGCTGTTCTCTCAAATCATCCCACCCACCCCCCCGCCTTCTTCCACAGAGTCCAAAAGTCTGTTCTTTACATCTGTGTCTCTTTTGTTGTTTTGCATATAGGGTCATCGTTACCATCTTCCTAAATTCCATATATACGCATTAGTATACTGTATTGGTGTTTTTCTTTCTGACTTACTTCACTCTGTATAATAGACTCCAGTTTCATCCACCTCATGAGAACTGATTCAAATGCATTCTTTTTAATAGCTGAGTAATATTCCATTGTGTATATGTACCACAGCTTTCTTACACATTCATCTGCCGATGTACGTCTAGGTTGCTTCCATGTCCTGGCTATTGCAAACAGTGCT
The DNA here is from genome assembly GCF_019320065.1 of Cervus canadensis. Classification (NCBI taxonomy): domain Eukaryota; kingdom Metazoa; phylum Chordata; class Mammalia; order Artiodactyla; family Cervidae; genus Cervus; species Cervus canadensis. The sequence continues at coordinate 27,036,531 of NC_057387.1, read as the reverse complement.
GTGATGAACACTGGGGTACACGTGTCTCTTTCAATTCTGGTTTCCTTGGTGTGTATGCCCAGCAGTGGGATTGCTGGGTCATATGGCAGTTCTATTTCCAGTTTTTTAAGGAACTTCCACACTGTTCTCCTTGGTGACTGTACTAGTTTGTATTCCCAGCAACAGTGTAAGAGGGTTCCCTTTTCTCCACACCCTCTCTAGCATTTATTGTTTGTAGACTTTTTGATAGCAGCCATTCTGACCAGTGTGAGATGGTACCTCATTGTGGTTTTGATTTGCATTTCTCTAATAATGAGTGATGTTGAGCATCTTTTCATGTGTTTGTTAGCCATCTGTATGTCTTTTTTGGAGAAATGTCTGTTTAGTTCTTTGGCCCATTTTTTGATTGGGTCATTTATTTTTCTGGAATTGAGCTATTACTCTCTGTATCCTTGAGGAGAAAAACAATTCATAATATATGTATATATTATGATGACTGGAACTGAAATTATTGCAATTAGAAATTAAGAGAGTAAATCAATAAAGCTTAAGCTTAGTCACTGTAAAGAATTATAATATTTAAAAATCTCTGACAAGACTGATCAAGAGAAAAGGAAAGATGATATATCTAAGTAATAACATAAAAAGTGAAAGTACAATGAAAAATGTTTCTAATAAAATCTGAAAACTTATGTGAGTGGGAGAAAGTTCTGGACTCAATGTGAAAACTTACCAAAACTGATCCAAGAAAAAAACAGAAAATATGAATGTTCCTATAACCATTTAAGGAATTAAGGTTAGAGGGTTTTCCTAAAAACACCACATTCAGACTATTTTATAAGCAAGTCCTCTAAAGTTGCCTCTATCATCACTTCTTTTCAATATTTTGCCAATGCCTAGCCTGTAAATGGGCTTCCCAGGTGGCTCAGTGGTAAAGAATCTGCCTGCTAAGCAGGAGATGCAGGTTTGATCCCTGGGTTGGGAAGATCCCCTGGAGGAGGAAATGGCAACCTACTCCAGTATTCTTGGCCTGGGCAATCCCATGCACAGAGGAGTTTGGTGGGCTGCAGTCCATGGGGTTGTGAAGAGTTGGAGACAACTTAGCGACTGAACAGCAGCAGCAGCAGCCAGTAAATAAGACATTAATTATAAATGAAACTTACAAGGTTTAGAAAGGAGCATGTGAAACTACTTTCAGATGATAATATTATCAATATAGAAAACCAAAATATATAATCTACAGGAAAAATATTGAAATTAATAAAAATTTATGAAGTTTGCCTAATATGTAAATGTCTGTTGTGTGTCTATACAATGGCAATGCCATTGCAGGCAGATTCTTTACCAGCTGAGCTACCAGGGAAGCAATATCTAGTTAGGGAATGCATTGAAGTTTGAAGGGAGACCAATTCATTGCACCTTTCTTCCCAACCTAGTTCTGAACCAGGCAAAAAGAGTAGGCAGATAAATGCTGAAACACTATTGTTAAAAATGTTGATTGTGGAAAATATGGTTTATATCTGTGTATATGGAGAGATTCATAACCCTGAATTCCAGAATTAGACAGCCTTATCCAGTTAGTCACTAATAGCATAGCAACTCCAAAGGCCTCTTCTATATGAGAAGAGTTATTTCTGTTAAGCTTTATGCATGGCTTAAGGTAATCAAGACCACATGTTCTCATAGATAGAGCAGCTCCCAGGAGCAAGAGAAGGGACTGGGAAAAACAAGCTAAGTTTATCTTTCCAAATCATTAATCAGATTATGTTGCTTCTTCTCCCTCAGGGCCAGTATGAGTGAGGAGTGGAGACAGGCCAGGATTATTTCACAGGTGAAGTTCCCTTCTCATAGAAATTCTCAGAGCAAGAAAGGAGTTGCTCCTTCCTCCCCACAAAAATGATTTTATATTACCCTTCCTGCATACACCAAAAAAATTTCAGCCCCTAGGAGATTTAGTGAAAGATATGCAAAATCTTTATGCAGAGATATATAAAAATTTGCTGAAAGACATTGAGGAATACTTGAATAATTGTCCATATTTATTTGACATGAGACATATCATGGTCACAGACAAGAAGACTCAACATTATAAAGTTGCTAATTTCCTTAAAAATGAATCCACAGGTTCAATGTAGTTGTAATGAAACTATGAACAGGGGTTTGAGGAATTTGAAAAGATATTTCTAAAATTAATGTGGATAAACTAAAAGTCATAAATAGTGAATACACTTCTGAAAAAAAAAAAGAACTTGTTCTACCAGACCAAGTCTTATTTCAAACTATGAGATGAGCTCCTGAGACAGAATGGTTTGGATAAAGGGATGGGGAAATAGCCCAAATGGAACAGAAAAGAGACTCCAGGAAAGTAAAGTAAAGTAAAAGTCACTCAGTTGTGTCTGACTCTTCGCGACCCCATGGACTATACAGTCCATGGAATTCTCCAGGCCAGGATACTGGAGTGGGTAGACCTTCCCTTCTCCAGAGCATGTTCCCAACCCAGGGATCAAATGCAGGTCTCCTGCATTGCAGGTGGACTCTTTCCCAGTCGAGCTAGGAGGAAAGCCCAGACAAACGTTTACGTATCTGATTAAAAAAATAAACCATTATATGACAAGTCGGCATTGAAGATCAACTGGGAAAAGATTAACCATTTAAGAGATATCACTGAGACAACTGTTATTTATGTGGAAAAACAACTGAAGCTTATCACATATACACAGATGCAAGACTACAAAGGAAAACTAAAATTGTTAGAGAAAAATATATAAAAATGTTTTTTGACTTTGGGAACAGCAAAGTATTTCTTAAAGGAGATTCAGAGAAGCAGACTTTATAAAAATTAGATTGATCAGTTGGACTGCATTATAACAAAAAACTTTTTCTTTCACAAGAAAGTTAAAAAGTTATAAATTGTTAGAAAATAGTTGCAACTTATCAACCAATAAAGAATTAGTATGTAGCTTATATCATAAACCAGAGAAGGGAATGGCAACCCACTCCAGTATTCTTGCCTGGAAAATTGCATGGATGGGGAAGCTTGGTGGGCTGCAGTCCATGGAATTGTGGAGAGTCTGACACGACTGAGTGACTAACACACACACTTATATAATAGTTCAGGTCAATCTCTCAGTTGTGTCCAACTCTTTGCGACCCCATGAATCACAAAACGCCAGGCCTCCCTTTCCATCACAAACTCCCAGAGTTTACTCAAACTCATGCCCATCGAGTCGGTGATGCCATCCAGCCATCTCATCCTCTGTAGTCCCCTTCTCCTCCTACCCCCAATCCCTCCCAGCATCAGGGTCTTTTCCAATGAGTCAACTCTTCGCATGAGATGGCCAAAGTATTGGAGTTTCAGCTTCAGCATCAGTCCTGTCAATGAACACCCAGGACTTATCTCCTTCAGGATGGACTGGTTGGATCTCGTTGCAGTCCGAGGGACTCTCAAGAATCTTCTCCAACACCACAGTTCAAAGGCATCAATTTTTCGGTGCTCAGCTTTCATCACAGTCCAACTCTCACATCCATACATGACCACTGGAAAAACCATAGCCTTGACCAGATGACCTTTGTTGGTAAAGTAATGTCTCTGCTTTTTAATATGCTATCTAGGTTGGTCATAACTTTCCTTCCAAGGAGTAAGCGTCTTTTAATTTCATGGCAGCAGTCACCATCTGCAGTGATTTTGGAGCCCCAAAAAATAAAGTCTGACACTGTTTCCACTGTCTCCCCATCTATTTCCCATGAGGTGATGGGACCAGATGCCATGATCTTAGTTTTCTGAATGTTGTGCTTTAAGCCAACTTTTTCACTCTCCTCTTTCACTTTCATCAAGAGGCTTTTTAGTTCTTCTTCACTTTCTGCCATAAGGGTGGTATCATCTGCATATCTGAGGTCTTTGATATTTCTCCCAGCAATCTTAATTCCAGCTTGTGCTTCTTCCAGCCCAGCATTTCTCATGATGTACTCTGCATAAAAGTTAAATAAGCAGGGTGACAATATACAGCCTTGACGCACTCCTTTTCCTATTTGGATCCAGTCTGTTGTTCCATGTCCAGTTCTAACTGTTGCTTCCTGACCTGCATACAGGTTTCTCAAGAGGCAGGTCAGGTGGTCTGGTATTCCAATCTCCTCAGAATTTTCCACAGTTTATTGTGATCCACATAGTCGAAGGCTTTGGCATAGTCAATAAAGCAGAAATAGATGTTTTTCTGGAACTCTCTTGCTTTTTCGATGATCCAGCGGATATTGGCAATTTGATCTCTGGTTCCTCTGCCTTTTCTAAAACCAGCTTGACATCTGGAAGTTCATGGTTCACGTGTTGCTGAAGCCTGGCTTGGAGAATTTTGAGCATTACTTTCCTAGCGTGTGAGATGAGTGCAATTGTGCAGTAGTTTGAGCATTCTTTGGGATTGCCTTTCTTAGGGATTAGAATGAAAACTGACCTTTTCCAGTCCTGTGGCCACTGCTGAGTTTTCCAAATTTGCTGGCATATTGAGTGCAGCACTTTCACAGCATCATCTTTCAGGATTTGAAATAGCTCAACTGGAATTCCATCACATCCACTAGCTTTGTTCGTAGTGATGCTTTCTAAGTCCCACTTGACTTCACATTCCAGGATGTCTGGCTCTAGGTGAGTGATCACACCATTGTGATGATCTGGGTCATGAAGATCTTTTTTGTACAGTTCTTCTGTGTATTCTTGCCACCTCTTCTTAATATCTTCTGCTTCTGTTAGGTCCATACCATTTCTGTCCTTTATTGAGCCCATTTTTGCCTGAAATGTTCCCTTGGTATCTCTCATTTTCTTGAAGAGATCTCTAGTGTTTCCCATTCTGTTGTTTTCCTCTATTTCTTTGCATTGATTGCTGAGGAAGGCTTTCTTATCTCTTCTGGCTATTCTTTGGAACTCTGCATTCAAATGGGAATCTCTTTCCTTTTCTCCTTTGCTTTTAGCTTCTCTTCGTTTCACAGCTATTTGTAAGGCCTCTTCAGACAACCATTTTGCCTTTTTGCATTTCTTTTCCATGGGGATGGTCTTGATTCCTGTCTCCTGTACAATGTCATGAACCTCTGTCCATAGTTCATCAGGCTCTCTATCAGATCTAGTCCCTTAAATCTATTTCTCACTTCCACTGTATACTCATAAGGGATTTGATTTAGGTCTTACCTGAATGGTCTAGTGGTTATCCTTACTCTCTTCAGTTTAAGTCTGAATTTGGCAATAAGGAGTTCATGATCTGAGCCACAGTCAGCTCCTGGTCTTGTTTTTGCTGACTGTATAGAGCTTCTCCATCTTTGGCTGCAAAGAATATAATCAATCTGATTTTGGTGTTGACCATCTGGTGATGTCCATGTGTAGAGTCTTCTCTTGTGTTGTTGGAAGAGGGTGTTTGCTATGACCAGTGCATTCTCTTGGCAAAACTCTATTAGCCTTTGCCCTGCTTCATTCTGTACTCCAATGCCAAATTTGCCTGTTACTCCAGGTGTTTCTTTACTTCCTACTTTTGCATTCCAGTCCCTTATAATGAAAAAGACATCTTTTTTGGGTGTTAGTTCTAAAAGGTCTTGTAGGTCTTCATAGAACCATTCAGCTTCGGCTTCTTCAGCATTACTGGTTGGGGCATAGGCTTGGATTACCGTGATGCTGAATGGTTTGCGTTGGAAATGAACAGAGATCATTCTGTCGTTTTTGAGATTGCATCCAAGTACTGCATTTCGGACTCTCTTGTTGACTATGATGGCTACTCCTTTTCTTCTAAGGGATTCCTGCCCACAATAGTAGATATAATGGTCATCTGAGTTAAATTCACCCATTCCAGTCCATTTTAGTTCGCTGATTCCTAGAATGTCCACGTTCACTCTTGCCATCTCCTGTTTGACCACTTCCAATTTGCCTTGATTCATGGAACTAACATTCCAGGTTCCTATGCAATATTGCTCTTTACAGCATCAGACCTTGCTTCTCTCACCAGTCCCATCCACAACTGAGTATTGTTTTTGCTTTGGCTCCATCCCTTCATTCTTATTTCTCCACTGATCAGTTATTTCTCCACTGATCTCCAGTAGCATATTGGGTACCTACTGACCTGGGGAGTTTCTCTTTCAGTATCCTATCATTTTGCCTTCTCATACTGTTCATTGGGTTCTCAAGGCAAGAATATTGAAGTGGTTTGCCATTCCCTTCTCCAGTGGACCACATTCTGTCAGACCTCTCCACCGTGACCTGTCCATCTTGGGTGGCCCCACACGGCATGGCTTAGTTTCACTGAATTAGACAAGACTGTGGTCCTGTGATCAATTTGTCTCGTTTTCTGTGATTATGGTTTTAGTGTGTCTGCCCTCTGATGCCCTCTCGCAACACCTACCGTCTTACTTGGGTTTCTCATACCTTGGACTTGGGGTATCTCTTCACAGCTGCTCCAGCAAGGCGCAGCTGCTGCTCCTTACCTTGGACGAGGGGTATCTTCTCACCGCCGCCCCTCCTGACCTTGAAGGTGGAGTAGCTCCTCTAGGCCCTCCTGCGCCACGCAGCAGCCGCTCCTTGGAGGTGGGGTAGCTCCTCTCTGGCGGGGCTCCTGACCTCCAGGGTGGGGTACTTCCTCTCAGCCGCTGCCCCTGACCTCGGGCTTGGGGAAGCTCCTCTTGGCCGCCGCTCCTGCGCTGTCGCAGCCTGGCGCTCTCGGTCGCTACCCCTGACCTTGGGCGAGGGGTAGCTCCTCACTGCCGCGCTTCTGCGCGGTCCGTCGCAGCCAGCGCGCTTCTAAACACCTGTGAATTAATAAAAAAGGTAAATATCACATTAGAAAAAATGCATGGAGGACATGAACAAGCATTTCATGTTACAGAAATAACACTAGTCAACTAGCTCAACTTCATAAGAAATGTCACAATTAGGAAGCACTATCACCCAGATTGATAAAATTAATAAATATTCCAGTACTAAGTACTATCAAGGATATGGAAGATTGGAAACATTCAGACACTGCTAGTTCTAGTATAAATTGATGCAACTTCCTTGGAAAACTCTTTGGCATTCCTTGGTATGACGACATGAATATGTTGTGATGTAAGAATTTCACATCAGTATATATTTCCTCTAGAACTTGCACAAGTGCACCAGAAACCATGAGAAAGATTATAGCCTTATTTGTAACAGTAAAGACCAGAAACAATGCAAAGTCCCTCAACACTAGAATGGATGAATAAATTGTTATACATTCGTGTACTGAAATACTATACCAAAGTAAAAATGAGTGAACCAAAACTATATGCACTACATAAATTTCATGTTGAGTTAAAATTAAAAGTCATCAGTTCAGTTCAGTTCAATCACTCAGTTGTGTCTGCCTCTTTGCAACCCCATGGCCTGCAGCACGCTAGGCTTCTCTGCCCATCACCAATGCCCTGAGCTTGCTCAAACTCATGTCCACTGAGTCAAGGATGCCATCCAACCGTCTCATCCTCTGTCATCCTCTTTTCCTCCTGCCTTCAATCTTTCCCAGCATCAGGGTCTTTTCCAGTGAGTCAGTTCTTCGCATCAGGTGGCCAAAGTATTGGAGTTTCAGCTTCAGTGTCAGTCCTTCCAATGAATATATTCAGGACTGAAACCAGGATTGACTGGTTTGATCTCTTTGCAGTCCAAGGGACTCTGAAGAGTCATTTTCAACACCACAGTTCAAAAGTATCAATTCTTCAGCACTCACCTGTCTTTATATTCCAACTCTCATATCCATATATGACTACTGGAAAAGTCATAAAAGTCATGAAAGAGTACAAATACTTTGATTTAGTCTTCATAAAGATAAAAAGACCCAAGACTCTAGGTTGCCTTTAGTCCTGGTAAAAAAATTCCATGTACCAATTGGATAAGCTGGGGTTCCACATTGGGGTTTGAGGCCAAAGCTTCAGAGAAGAAATGCACATTCCTTCCTTCATTTATTACTGAGTTCCTACTCTGGGTCAGGCACTGGGGGGAAAAGTGACAAAGTAGATTAGATGTTTGTCCTATGGATCAATAGGAAAGACAAAATTAAATGATTATACAAACACATATATAACGACAAAATGTGCTTAGTGCTGTGAAAGGAAAGGAAAACAAACAATGGGAGTGTAATGAGAGCCCTTCATGGACGTTTCATATAAACTACTTCAGTTGAATGTTACTAACACAGTGCCTGCCACATGGAAAGCACCTAATGTAAGTTTTTCTACTACTTCTGCCTTCTCTGTTCATTCAACAATATGTATCAAGGATATTCTCTGTGCTAGGTATTATTACAGGTCCTAGAGACACAGCAGCATCTCCTTGTAGAGATATGGCCATAAAACAAAGCAAGTAAGTAACTTACATACTACATTGAAAGGCATTGAGATCTACTGAGAATGGTAATGCAGGAAAGGAGGAGTAGAGAGTATTGGGAGGTGTTGGAATTTAGAACAAGGGATTCAACAAAAGTTTTGTCTCCTTAAGAATGTGACATTTGAATGAGGTTCAAAGGTGGTATGAAAGTGAAAAGTGAAGTGAAAGTGCAAGTTGCCCAGTCGTATCTGACTCTTTGTGACCCCATGAACTATACAGTCCATGGAATTCTCTAGGCCAGAATACTGGAGTCAGTAACCTTTCCCTTCTTCGGGGGATCTTCCCAACCCAGGGATCAAACCCAGGTCTCCCACATTGCAGGCAGATTCTTTACAGCTGAGCCATGAGGGAAGCCCAAGAATACTGGAGGGGGTAACCTATCTCTTCTCCAGCAGATCTTCCTGACCCAGGAATTGAACCAGGGTCCCCTGCACTGAGGAGGATTCTTTACCAACTGAGCTATCAGGGAAGCTCAAAGGTGGTATAGGAGCCACAAAAAAAAAAAAAAAAAAAAAAATAAGATGTATCAGTCTACAAAGGAAAGTGCAGATACAGTTAAGGGGAAATTGAGCCCAATTTAGTTAAGAAGAAGTAGTTACTTTCAGTTCAAATTTCCAAGCCTAGAGAACATTCATCCTAGAATGTATATAGAATCACTCACACTGAAACAGAAACATATAAATATCTGTCTCTTAAAAAATAGGAAATAGATTCTGGCTTTGACCAACTGTTGAAATTTCTCTGTGTCCTTGGTGGAATTTTAGAATGCATAACAAACAGGTCAATGAGGTGGAAGTATATGTTTTTCTGGAATTCTGTTGCTTTTTCTATGATCCAACAGATATTGGCAATTTGATCTCTGGTTCCTCTGTCTTTTCTAAATCCAGTTTGAACATCTAGAAGTTCTCAGTTCACATACTTTTGAAACCTTGCTTGGAGAAGTTTCAGCATTACTTTGCTAGCGTGTAAGATGAGTGCAAGTGTGTGGTAGTTTGAACATTATTTGCATTAGGCAATTTCTTTGCAATTAGAATGAAAACTGACCTTTTCCAGTCCTGTGGCCACTGCTGAGTTTTCCAAATTTGCTGACATATTGAGTGCAGCACTTTAATAGCATCATCTTTTAGGATTTGAAATTGCTCAGCTGGAATTCCATCACCTCCATGAGCTTTGTTCATAGTGATGCTTCCTAAGGCCCACTTGACTTCTCATTTCAGTATGTCTGGCTCCAGGTGAGTGATCACACCATCATGGTTATCTGGGTCATGAAGATCCTTTTTGTACAGTTCTTCTGTGTATTCTTGCCACCTCTTCTTAATATCATCTGCTTCAGGTAGGTCCATACAGTTTTTGTCCTTTATTGTGCCCATCTTTGCATGAAATGTTCCCTTGGTATCTCTCATTTTCTTGAAGAGATCTCTAATCTTTCCCATTCTATTGTTCTCCTCTATTTCTTTGCATTGATCACTTAGGAAAAGGTCAGTTTTCATTCCAATCCCAAAGAAAGTCAATGCCAAAGAAAGGTCAAACTACCACATAATTGCACTTATTTCACACCCTACCAAATTAATGCTCAAAATTCTCCAAGCCAGGCTTCAACATTACAAGAACTGAGAACTTCCAAATGTTCAAGCTTGATTTAGAAAAGGCAGAGGAACCAGAGATTAAATGACCAATATCCATTGGATCATAGAAAAAGTAACAGAATTGCAGAAAAACATCTACTTCTGCTTCATTGACTATGCTAAAGCCTTTGACTGTGTGGATCCCAAAAAACTGGAAAATTCTTAAAGAGATGGGAGTATCAGACCACCTTAACTGTCTCCTGAGAAATCTGTATGCAGGTCAAGAAGCAACAGTTAAAACCAGACATGGAACAATGAACTGGTTCAAAACTGGGGAAGGAGTTCATCAAGGCTGTATATTGTCACACTGCTTATTTAACTTATATGCAGAGTACATCATGTGAACTGCCAGGCTAGATGAAGCACAAGCTGGAATCCAGATAGATGGGAAGAATATCAATAATCTCAGATATGTTGATGATGCCATCCTTATGGCAGAAAGCGAAGAGGACCCAAAGAGCCTTTTGATGAAGTGGAAAGAGGAGAGTGAAAAAGCTGGCTTAAAGCTCAACATTTGAAAAATTAAAATCATCACCTCACACCAGTCAGAATGGCCATCATCAAAAACCCTACAAACTATAAATGCTGGAGAGGGTGTGGAGCAAAGGGAACCCTGTTGATGGGACTGTAAATTGATACAGTTACTGTGGAATACAGTATGGAGATTCCTTTAAAAACTAGCAATAAAATCACCATATGACCCAGCAATCCCACTCCTAGGCATATACCCTGAGGGAACAAAAACTGAAAAAACACACATGAACCCCAATGTTCATTGCAGTACTATTTACAATAGCTAGAACATGGAAGCAACCTAGATGACAGATGAATGGATAAAGAAGTTGCGGTGTATACACACAATGGAATATTACTCAGCCATGGAAAGGAATGCATCTGAGTCAGTTCTAATGAGGTGCATGAACCTAGAGCCATTATACAGAGTGAAGTAAGTCAGAAAGAGAAAGATAAATATCATATACTAATGGATATATATGGAATCTAGAAAGATGGTACTGAAGAATTTATTTGCAGGGCAGCAGTGAAGAAACCGACATAGAGAACAGACTCATGGACGTGGGGAGAGGGGAGGAGAGGGTGAGACGTATGGAGATAGTAACGTGGAAATTTACATTACCATATGTAAAATAGATAGCCAATGGGAATTTGCTATCTGCCTCAGGGAACTCAAACAGGGACTCTATATCAACCTAGAAGTGTGGGATGGGGAGGGTTATGGGAGGGAGGCTCAAGAGGGAGGGGACATAAAGTATACCTATGGCTGATTCATGTTGAAGTTTGACAGAAAACAACAAAATTCTGTAATGCAATTATTCTTCAATTAAAAAAAAATAAATAAAAAGAAAATAAAGATCGTGGCATCTGCTCCCCTCACTTCATGTCAAATAGATGGGGAAACAATGGAAGCAGTGGAAACAGAGACAGACTTTATTTTCTTGGGCTCCAAAATCACTACATATGATGACTGCAGCCATGAAATGCCTGCTCCTTGGAAGAAAAGCTATGATAAATCTTGACAGAATATTAAAAAGCAGAGACATTACTATGCCAACAAAGGTCCATCTAGTCAAAGCTATGGTTTTTCCAGTAATCATGTGTGGATGTGAGAGTGGGACTATAAAGAAAGCTGAGCGCTGAAGAATTGATGCTTTTGAATTATGGTGTTGGAGAAGACTCCTGAGAGTCCATTGGACTGCAAGGAGACCAAACCAGTCAATCCTAAAGGAAATCAATCCTGAATATTCATTGGAAGAACTGATGCTGAAGCTGAAACTCCAATACTCTGGCCATCTGATGCAATGAGTCGAATCATTGGAAAAGACCCTGATGCTGGCCAAGATTGAAGACAAAAGAAGGGGGTGAGAGGATGAGTTGGTTGGATAGCACCACCGAATTGAGTGAGTGACTGCTCACTCAGTTGTGTCTGACTCTGTGTGAGCCCATGGACTGCAGTCCACCAGGTTCCTCTGTCTATGGGATTCTTCAGGCAAGCAAACTGGAGTGGGTTTCAATACCCTCCTCCAGGGGATCTTCCTGACCCAGGGATTGAACCTGCTACCTGTCCTCTGCCATTTGTTAATTGAGTGACCTTGGGCAAGTTGCTTAACCTCTCTATGCCTCAGTTTTCTCATCAATAAAGTGGGAATGCTAATCTTGCTTGTATATTAGATAGATGTGAAGCTTATATATATTAACTCATGGATAGTGTTTTGAACAGAGCCTGGCACATGCTAAACACTCAATAAACATTGTTAACTGTTGTATATTCTATCCTGGACTGTATGTATATATACATTTTAATCTGGGGCTCTGATTAATATGCAGAAGTCACTTTCCTCATAAAGCCTGGAGAAACAGATGATATGTTAAAGGACAAAGTCAAGATTCAAAAAGATTTCAATAGGTTAAATGAAGTCTTGAAACTGTGAAGATAAAAATTTCAGAGGTAAATGTCTAGATCAGGTCTATGCTTCAAAGAATCATTAAAGTCCAGGATGAGGTAAAGTGACTTAGAAGCCAATTAGTGTACACACACACACACACACACAAAGATTATACCATAAAATTCTATGATTGTCCCATTTTTTAAGGAACAAAGGATACAAGAGGTAATGATTCCAGTGTCCTCTGTACTCCACAGATCACATCCAGAGGATTTTATTCCTATCTGAGAACTCCCTGCCTGCCTGCAAGACATCTTCAAGCAGAAGCATGTCCACTGGGGCTGCTTGAATGGGGAAGAGCTTCCCAATTCCACTGGGTATGGGCCAGGTTCAGGAAACTGGGACTGTTTAGCCCAAAGAAAGGCCTGACAACTGTCTGAACATATTTCATTGTCTGCCGTGGAAAAGAGAGATTTGGTTTATCCTTTAAGGCTTCACAGGTCTGATGGTTTGAGTTACAGGGAAGCAGTTTGGGGGTAGTATGTGAGAGAGAATTAATAAATAAGAGGTGGCAAGTGCCTGTCATTGAAAGACCCCCCCACCCCCACCCCACCCTCCCACACGCACACATAGAGGAGAGAGAGTTCCTCCCCCCACCCCCACCCCCAACCTAGAGGGCCTGGTGATGGAGGAAATTCCTACACGAGGAGGAATATCTTGCTAGGTGGCCTCTAAGGTCCCTGCTGACTCTGAGATTTGCCATTCTGGAAATAGGGTCTGGTGGGTTTGGGAGAATTTTCTATGAAGAAAAACATCTTATAAGTTTCTGTCTGGAGGGAAAAGCATGGGGACATGGGAAAAGCTTGTCTGTTGGTTCCTGGAAAGATGGCCATAAAAGAAGCCACTGCCTGCCTTTACATCCCAGCCTGCTCACTGGGAGTCCATCTCTTTTCACATCGGGGGGAATGCCTTGGAGACAAAGCCATTTTTGGAAATAATAAAATAAAAAAGAAGTGAGGCTAGTGTGTGTGCTGTAGAAAGGGATCGCTTGTTGGAAAGTTTGTTTTATTCTTCTCCTGTGGTTGTTTTCTGAATAGCCTGCCAGCAGACCTACTGGAGACGGCTTCTATGCTCTCAATTGAAAGTTTCCTAGCGCTATAGGCACAGATGTTTTGGAAATCTAAACAGGCTGTCTGAAGCTGCTTTTTAAAGTGAAGAACTGTTTTTAAGTAATGTGGCAATCCATTTGAATGGAATATTTTAAAACAGTCCATGTTTGTATAAAGAACAGTTCTAGCTCTGTGGCCTGAACATGATGTCTTTGTGAAGATGATCAGAGCTTCTGCACCATTGAAATTTGGGGCCACAGAGAACTGATTTTACAACAAAGCAGGACTGGCTCACAGCAACCCTTTGTTTCCACTCTGGAGGATTTTTCTCCTGCCTTCTCTTGTTTCTGGGTGGATTTAATTAGGCGTCTACATTCCTGATCCTGAGTGATAATATAGTTAAACCAAAAAAAAAATGGGGCCTAGGTCTTCACCAAGCTTAAAATTCAAATTGGGAAATAGTTTTAACCCACCTGAAGTGGCTTGAGAATAATTGTAAAGCAATTAACGGATGAGCAGGGACTTCCCTGGTGGTTCAGTGGTTAAGAATCTGCCTTGCAATGCAGGAGAAACTGGTTTGATCCCTGGTTGGGGAACTAAAATCCCACATGCCACGGGGCAACTAAGCCTGTGTGCAACAAATTAGTGCGGTATGGAAAGATCTGCATGATGCAGCTGAGACCTGAGGCAGTCAAATAAATAAATTTAAAAAAACCAAACAGATGAGCAGTTCTTACTATGGCCAGGATAGAGGTAAGCCATCTGCACACGCCAGTGCAATGCAATTTTTTTTTGGTAAGGCAACTAATATTATGGCAGCTTCTTAGGAAACACAGTTACAGAGAGGGGTGGTTCCAAAGTCTGTTACTTAAATCTCGAAATGCCATAGCTAACACAACTGCTCTACTTGGCCTCTGTCCTTCAAGAGGCAAATTAGAAGGGAATATCAAGGAGGAACTTGGTATGAACTTGCTGGCAGGAGATTGTGTGTATCTTCTACTTGGCTTTGAGCAGAGATGGAAAGTAAGAATAGTTCAGACAACTGCATTCAATAATCCTGGTTTATTCATGCTCTTCAGATGAGTTGATACACAGTCATTCAAGATTTAATTTTTTGAATCTCTATCATTTATAGACCTACCATCTGCTAAGTGTGTTCTACCTGATTGCAAAAGGGATCTTATTCCTGTGGAGGAGACAGATTTTTGAACCAAAATTCCAATATGCTAGATGTATGGAATTAACCAAGGCATCCTATTTTCCAAAGGACAAAAGGAATTCTCCAGGACTGCTTTGCTTGTCAGGTGTTCCAAATGGAATCTTAAAAATGCCTTTATTTTTTCTGGTACATGGTGATTTTTTTTTAAAGGACAAAAAGAGGGAAAAAATGATAGGAAGTGATGGACACTTTTTAGAAAGAAAATATCTCTTCTTTTTCCAGTAATAATTACCCATACGAAGGGACTATGTCATTATTTGCCCAATCGTTAGAAACCTTGCTACTGACAATGCTTTCAACACAGTGAAAATTATGTAATGGTGTGTGTATTGGGGGAAATTGGATATTAAGACTCACCCCCTTAACTCTATAAAGGCTTCCCTGCTGTGTCCACTGCTTAAAAGACAGGGTTTGCAGAAAGGAGGTTGGGTTTGCATGTGTAACCGTTTTATTTTGTTATTAAAGATCGCAACATTGTGCTGCTTGCTGCTATTGTTCCTTCTCTGTCAGGATTTTACCCCCATGACTTTCATTCTTCAGAAGGTGTTGGGACCATAGTCCCTGGTTTCAGGCTGGCCCCACATCCTTCTCTCAGAGCCTGCTGATTTCGAGGCGGCTGAGCTTGCATAATATCAACAACATTCAACATTTACAGATCTTTCATTCTCTGGGTTTGACTCTTGGCTGTGATGTTTACCAACTGGGTGATCTTGGAGAACATGCATAGTTTTTAACCCTCAGGTTTCTCGTCCAGTGTTGTAAGGAATACAGGCAATAACATGCCTGACTGATCCATTTTGTTGGTCTTCTGTAAATGTTGGATGTTGTTGTTATTATGCCAGCTCAGCCACCTCCTGAAATTCCTTCATTATAAACAGCTAATACAGGAAAGGAGCCAGTGGCTCCATCTGTGGCAGACAGGAGGACTGTGTCTGAGAAAGAAGGTGGACTACCCACTGGCGATGTCATGACATAACTGAGAAGAATCTGGTGGGCAATACCAGTTCATTCCTGCATTGGGTCCTATTGTGGCTGGTATGCCTGGGGAAGCACAAATATACTTCAGGGTATGGCCATTCTCTGAATCACCTGAGGATATCGGGCCACCTGTCTCCCTTTCTTCCCTTGCCACCTCCACCTCCACTTACAGTGTATTTCCCACCTTTACATTTTGTCCTTCTGTTTCTGCTGTGAAACAGCAGATTCTGCCTGTATTACAGTATAACTTTTACTTTCTAAAATTTTGTTAGTTCCTAGAAGACAGGGAATGTTTAACTAGTATTTATGCCTCCTGCAATATTACAGGAGTAAGTGATCCAAAAGTCTGTCATATATACTTAAACTGAACATCAGTGAGTCCCCATTGACTGTCTTTTCAAATTTAATTCCAAACTCAGCTCATAGTCAAATCCTCCATGAAGATCATCTTTCACTATTCTCCAGGGCTGCTTTAGACAATTTTTCTTCCCTTCCCATTTTTCTTTGTTCTTCTCATCTCTTCTGAAGATGCTGTTTTCCTCTCTTTACTGCATACTTACTCACTTACTTCACTTTTAACGCTGTGTTCATGTCCTACTTGTGACACCAAATCTTTTCTTATTATCCAACTCACTTAGATTTTTCATTCATTTGCTCATTAATAGGTCATTTAGCACTTTGCTCATTTAGTCTTTATTGTGATACATACTGTCTTATATTGTTGTCTGGTTGTTGCATGCATTTGTGACATGATGGACATCAGTCCTGCTCAGCAGTATTTCTGGTTCTCTTCCTCCTGGGCCCTACAGTAGGATTGCACTTCCCTACCTCTTGTTAGTCACACCATGTGACTTGCTTTAGCCAATCCGGTCAAGCAGAAATGGCGTGTGTCATGTACAGACAGAAGCTAAAGAGTCAGTGCATGACTCCCTCTCTTTCTCTTCCTGCTGTTGTAGTGACCCTGACACTCCACACAGTCGACCTTCTGTCAGCCTGGATCCCTGAGGAAGACATGGAGCAGAGTCCCACCTCCATGACTTATGAAAGACATGTACCATATAGGAGAAGGTAAGCATTGATCACTTCAAGTTTCTGGAATTAGTGTAACTAGGTGATCCTAACTGACACCAGCGTCTTGTCTCCTGAGCACAAGGCTAGGCACAAGGACTGGGTTTTCACTTGTTTCTGTATGTCTCGTGAGACCTTAAAGAGCATGCCTACCAGCCTCTAAGTGTTAACAGTGAACATGTTTTAATCCCACCACAACACCTTTCACTGGAAAGGGATAATTAATGTCTTCTAATACATTCATTTGTTTGAATCTCTTCTATAACTTTTCTGCCTGGTGTTTAGTCTGTTTAAACAATTCCAGGGACAGTAGACTTACTCCATCCAAGGCCATTTAATTTTTTTGGAAAATTATGCCAGAAAGCTCAGCCTTATAATGATTCAAAATTGATCTCAGCGTAGCATCCTGACCTGGTCTGAACTACCTCTCAAGATGTAAGGAAAACATTGGCCTGAGTCCTGCTCCTTACTGTGTTGGTGCAGATCTTACCTGGGAGAATTCACAGCAGTGAATTCTGTTTCCCAGACTGAATTTTCCTCCCTATTCAAGAAAAGCCTCAAAAGCCCCCAGGTCACTTGCAGAACAGCTTTTAAACATATTCCATCATATGAAGGAAGATCTTTTCTTTGGCCACCCTCAAGTTGCACAACACATTGGCGGGGGTTGGAGGAAAATTAGGAGCGCTCTGTGATCATGAATTGTGAGGACAAGTAGTCACTATGTGGGATTCCACTGATATTTCCCTCAGACATGATAAAGCAACCCCAACTGTTGACCACAAAACCATTCAGAGACGTTCATCTCACCGACCCTGACCTCAGCTGCGTTGTGTCTGGCCACAGACCCTATGCTTTCTTTCGGGAAAGTTCCATGATTAAAGAGTCATAGAAGGGTCCACTTGCAAGGATGCCACTGGAAGGATCTGAATATAAACCTGGGGGATAGTGGTTTATTTACCTGAGATGCACATCCAGGCTCTGCAGCCATTGGTGGGCTATGCAGAGGAGCGAGGGGTTACTGGTCCCCTCGGCCCCCAACAAGAGCACTCCCAGCCCTGGAGCTATTCCAGCCTCAGAGGGGTTTAGAAAGTTGAAAGCTCAGCAGAGGAAATAATATCACAAATGAAATAGTTTTGAACCATAACAAAATGAGTTTTCCTTGGAAACGGTTCTGTTTCTTTAAATAAAAAACAAAACCTCTCAGACTGCAGAAAAACATCACCCAGAGACTGAGGCAATTTGGAGAGCTTACGCACGCCTTCCCACCCGGCCCTGGGCTGTTCTCTCCGTGTGTGGACATTTGTGAGAAGCAACTTACTTGACAACCAGACCATTCCCAGAAGAGCCTGTGAATTTCTAAGGCCAAGAGATTGAGTTTTCTTCAAGAGGATAGAAAGAAAGGACTAGAAACATGTGATAAATGCATTCAGTTCCTCCTCCAAACAACTTTTCAGCCAGTCTGCTTTCCAGGCACTGGAGTTGTGAGGAGGAATAAAACTCAGTCCCTATCTTCCAGGTGGGGGAAATACCCATTCAATAAATAATTGTAAATTTTGAAATTGTATATTGCACTGCCCATTCAATAAATATAAAATGTGAGATTGCATATTACACACACATAAAAAATATAAACAACCTAATATGTATAAAACAGCTTTCTAAGGAATAATTAACATTTGTTGAGTGCTGCTGTATGGGAAGATTTCAGTATTTTTTCACTAAAATCCGATGGAGGTAGAGGTGCCATCACTGTTCTCTCTTTATAGATGGAGGAATTGAGGCATATAGTGTATAAGTAACACGTTCAAGGTCACACAACAAGTAAGAGGTGACACCATGGTCGGTACCAGATATGTTTCTATCACCTGTGGCTTTATCCTTAGAGTTATGTACACACGCTTTATGTCATTTACCCCTCTCCACAGACCTGGTAGGTATGAATAAACATCCTTGCTTTACTAAATGAAGACATGGAGACAGAGAGATTAAGTAATATCTTGCCTGTGGTTTCACCCTGTGTAATCACAGACATTCTTGTGAGTGGCACAGCCAGGGCTTGACCCTGGTTTCTTTCCAGCTGTGAGCTCCGGAGGACAGTCTTAGGGAGCTGGTTAAGACAGACCCAGAGCCAGTTGTAGAAAAGGCTTTCCATATCAACTAACACCCAGCATGGTGGATGGCACTTACTGTCTGTAGGGGTGTGTTGAATAAAATTTAACTTAAGCTCTACACCAACACTCTCATAAATGAAGAAACTGAGGCTCAGAGGGGTAAGTGATTTGGTTGAATTTGCATAGCTAGTAAATGCAATGAACAAACCTGGAATATAAGAAGGCTTTTCCAAGAAGACAAGAGCCTGGTTTTATAACTGAAGCATGGCAGTATATCGTATCTATCAAGACAGGCTAAGTTATATTGTGTGTGTGTTTCTATGTATCACCAAATCTCAGTGGCTGAAAGTTTTCATAAAACAAAGGTTTATTTCTTGTTTATCCTTCAACCCTGAAGGTTGATGGGGGACTCACTGAAGCAACTTAGCATGCATGCATGCAACTCTACCTGGCCACTCAGGATCTAGGCAGACAAGAGTTTTGTCCTCCTACGATTTCACCATCTCAACAGAAAGCTTTGAAGTTCACTGTTGCATGGGAGGAGAGCATGGATAACTGCACACTGGTGCTTAAATGTTTCCACCAGAACATGAGCCCCATCACTTCCACTCACTCTGAAGCAAGTTAGGTGACCTCTCTTAACTTTAAAAGGGGTGAGCAGAGAATTGGGGGGAGCAAAGGACTGGGGATTTTTGTGAGTATTAATGATGTCTTCTTCAGTAGCAAATGGTTAGGTGCTTAGGCTCTGGAGTAGGACGGTTAGATCTTTGAACTCCATCTAAGACACTTACTGGCTATGTGATCTTGACTTAGCCTCCCTCGACTGCGGATATCTCTTCTGTTAAGTGGGAATGGTAATAGTAACGTGGTAAGCACCTAGCCTAGGGTCTGGCACCATGTAAGCCCTCAGTAAGTCTCAGCTACATCTCTGCGGTCACAACCACTTGGGACGTATTAGAGCAAAGTTTGTTTTAAATAGTACAGGCTGAACCTATTTGCAGGGCAGCAATGGAGACGCAGACATAGAGAACAGGCTTGTGGACACCGTCGGGAAAGGAGTTCAGTTCAGTTCAGTCAGGGTGGGGCAAATTGAGAGAGTAGCATTGGAACATGTACATTACCATATGTAAAACAGATAGCTGGTGGGATTTTGATATATGATGAGGGGAGCTCAACCTGGTACTCTGTGACAACCTAGAGGGGTGAGGTGGGGTGGGAGGGGGTTTCAAGAGGGCGGGGATATATGTATACCTATGGTTGATTCATGTTGATGTATGGCAGAGACCAATGCAATATGGAAAGCAATTATCCTCCAATTAAAAATAAATTTATTTTAAAAATTAAAAATGAATTCTACAAGAGAAAAATAGTATAGGCTGGGAGGGAGAGGAAAGCAGGTATGAGGGCCACGAGACTGGACACCGATACATGAGTGAGGAATTGACTGCAGTATTCCAGGCAGGAAATGATTATGGTCTACAACAGGGCTGTGGTTTCAGGGAGAAAGAGGACAGATCTGAGAAAACCAGGAGCTAAAACTGGCAGAATGAACAGTGACTCTGAGCTGTATCTTAAGGCTGCTTATATTCTTCCCATGGTCATGAGAAGGAGCAAGCATCATGGCCAAGGCCTAAATGGGGAGAGACTCATAGGAGATGAGCAATGATGGGAGCCTGAGGCCACTCCCTGTCCATTCCCACCTTCACCTGGGATACAGGGGGAATGGGAGAAGGAGAAACCTGGAGAAGGTTGGGGGTGGAGATGGTGCCTCAGGAAGTGTCAGACTTCAGCTTAGGCCAGCAGGGCAGAGTACAAAGGAACGAGGTTTCTGAGGATGCAAAGGGATAAGAGAAAGGCACCGTGCTGGTAGGAACCCAGGATGAATAAGACAATGGCACTAATATTTGCCAGTGGATTGGCTTGGAGCCTGTGCCCTCTAGGAGAGGCTCTAGACTCCTCCTAGGAGAGCCAGAGCCTGCGGGCCTGAGGGCTGAGTGCTGGCAGTGCTGTGACCGCAGGATCTTACCTGATTTCTCCTAGTGCTCCCAGAATCTTACACACACACACACACAGAGTCCCTGGTTAGTGTTTGTTAAGTTGGAAGGGAGACCACCTTTACAGAAGAGAGAGGGCCTGAAGAGCCCTCTTCCTAGCCAGACCGGAGATTGTCCTGTCACTAATGTTAGACCAAGGAGTACTTGCAAGTCTATTCTTGTGAAATCCTCTTCAGACATTAAGTACCATTACTTCCGTCACTATCTTTGAGCAGGACAAGGAGTGTCCCTGAGCTGAGGATTCTTTGCACAGTCTCCCTGACACGGAACTGATAGAGTTTCTGTGGATAAAACCTTGCATGTGAGCATATGGAAGGCTCTGCCGTTCACTGGGCTCCAGGACACCTCTATTCAGACCCTGCCCACATGCATGGGTCAGGGGAGGAGAGAGACAGCAAAAATGAGTGTCAGTCAGCCTTGGAGGCAGTGCAAAGACAGCCCAGGCTTTCCACCCATTGGTGGCCCGATTCTGGTCCATTGGCTCTGCAGATCACGTGTGGCCAGTGGTTACCCATAGCCCTCTCTGAGTTCCGAGTACTGAGTACTGAGTGCTGAGTACACCTTGCAGCACTCCTTCTCTTGTGTTGAATGGATAAGGTAAACATAAGGTAAACCACAAAACCGTGCATCTCATAAGATGCTCTGAGCTACCCATCTCCGTGCATGGAGAAAGGCCTAGAGCTTTCTGTTTCATTCATTTCTTGATCCCAACTTTCTACACTGTCTCTGTATTTTCTTGGGACCTCATCTCTTCTTGGATCTTCTCTTCAGGCCTAGGCTTGATGTCAAACTCAGATTCTTTATCTTGATACTCAAGCGTTCTTCTGTGGTCATTGTTTCATACTCATATCCTAGATCTCTGCTCATTTTTGACTCTGGCCATGCCTTTTTATGATTTAGGCTGGCTCCTTGAACCTCCTCCTTATCTTGATCAGCCTGGCTGGTACCACTTACCTCACCTGACTCCTTTTCCAGGGGAAAGTTACATAGCATCACAGTCCAGTTCTTGAATTACAAATTAATTTCTCCCTGCTGCCTGGCTGAAACTGCATTCATCCTCCTACTAGCAGCTGAGTGCTCAGAGAGTACCACTGTCAGCCCATTTTAGCACAAGTCCAAAGGAAACATCACAAAAAGAGAAGCAAGTGATTATGTCTGTGTCTGTACCTACCTGTTATTTATTTTCTTTGATGTTTCTTGAAGAAACGCAGAAGCACTTTCTTTGCTTTATCTCATTTGGGTTACCTATAAGGTAACTCTACTCCCTACGAGTAGTATCCTAAATATAATTGGCAGATATTTCCCCCTCTACTTAACACCTACTAACACCCCATTGGACTAGTGTTCTATAGAAAACATTTTGGGAGAAACAGCTCACTCCAGCTGTCTTTCCAGAGATCTTGTGATTGTCAGTAAGGTTTAGATTTTTCTGCCAAAGAAATCAAGATAACATCATCTGTAAATCACCAAATGTATATGGACCAACTAGTCATTGATGTCAGATATGTTAAAATTTTCTTGGACTCTTCATGATTCCAAATTATCCTTCATGTGACTGTCCCAGTGATCTTTCTGAAAGTGAAAATTGGAGCTTTACAGGCTTACCATTGCCTGTGCAACAATATCTAAATTCTGGAGAACAACGTTCAAAGCTCATCATGAATGACTCCTACCTGCTTTTCCAGTCTTCTCTCTCTCCTGACTCCTATGGACATCATGGACTCTGTCCAAACCACTTTCTTATGGTTACACACTATTCCATTCTTTCCTTTACCACTGTGCCTTTGCAAATGCTGTTTTTCTCTGCTTGGAATTTCCATTTGTCCTTGAATGGTTCTCCAAGCCTCAGCTCAATGCTCCTCCTGCAAAAGTGCCGCCCACCCTGCCTGCAACTTGCCTCTGTAGGCAGAGCTAAGAGCTTTGTCTCACCTCACATTATCATTTATCATATTCATATCTATTCCATTACTTATTCAATAATTGGATCATGCCTGGTTTTTCCACTTGACTGTGAGCAAATACTCTTGTCTTATTCATATTTTTTTGTCTTCAGTGTCTAGCACATAGTAAAAAGTTAGTATGTGTCTATTGAAAGAATGATGATTAGATGAAAGAACAATAAAAGTAAAGGATGTTACCACTTGGTTACAGATTTGTAGCCAGTGTTAAATAGTACTGGAATGAAAGGGAAATGGGCTTAAAATTGCATGGTCACCAGTTGATTTCTTACCAGTAAGGAAAAACATTGAACAAATGAAAAGCATTGCTGAATGATGTGATCCTTAGGGAATGGTGAAACTCATGTAGAGAAAGATGTCAGGGAGGTACCTAGTGTTTTCTCACAAAGGACTTTTGTTTTTCATCCACATCGAATCTTCTCTAGCACCCACAGTTTCTTCTTCTTGCTTCCTTATGCTTTTCAGTAGATTCAAAACCTCCATGTTAAACAAGAAAATCAAACAAAAACCATCTATTAGGCTTGAAGTTCTATCTCGAAGATCCATGATAGACCCAATCAGAGTCATTGCACATGATGCATTTTGATTTCCTCAAGACATTGACAGTGTACCTCATGAAAGCCTTGCAGGCAGGATGGGGAGAGGTGGATTAAGAGTTATCTGACAAGCAAGTTTAAAGAAAACTGGCTGTAGACTGGACTTAATCTGGAGGCAGGTCTTGGTGAGAGGCCAAGAGACTCTATCCCATTACCTCACCTTCCTCCCAGCTCCCTCTCCTGGGTTCTATTCTAGCCACACTGGCCTCTTGTCAACTACCAGGACCTTCTGGGCTCTCCTCCACCAGACCTTTCTCATAAGGCCATTGTCTCTGCCTGGAAGTTTCCTCACTTTTACCCTCACCTGGTTGATCCCACTCATCCCTCACCTCACAGGTGACTTTCTTCTCCCCAGCTAGATCAAATCCCTCTGTGGGGGTGCTCATGGTCCCACAAACTTCTATTTGTAACTGTCATCATGAATGCAGTTTCATTTATATGTGGGCTATCTTGCTTCTTCACTAGACCATAATGTAGTTTTTCTTTTTCCATATCTGATGTTTTTCCCCACTGTATTCACAGCTTCTATGCAGCTGTTGGCTTAGGTGAACAACTTTATGAATAACAAAGTTAAGGTCCAAGTTAAGCAAATGCAGGTATTTGCATTTGCTTAACTTGCAAGTCTGTGGAAGTCTGCCTGGGGTCCAAAGCTAACAGGAGCCAGCAAATAAACCAGGTGAGGGAATCAGTGCTCAGACCAAGAGAGTTTGCAATTACTTCTTTGGACTAAGGTCTCATTTGTTGGTGTTTCTTTAAAAGTTCCAGATTGGCCTTATCCTTCCTCATAGATAAGAGGATCAGTATGTTGCATTATGAAATTAAGATTCATAAAGAACACAAATGATCAGTGATCAGCCGAGTTATTGAGCGTCTCTTATTAGTCTTATGCTCTAACCTCTAGGGGGAGCTCAAGGCTTCCCCCTCCTCTCACAAAATGGAAGGGGTGGGGCTCTTAGTGAGAGGAATAATGCAATTATAAGTGGAACTAGACTGAGCAATTGCTGTTTTATTCACCCCTTTCCAGTTTGCGCTCATGTTCTTTTCTTTTTTGTCCCTGCTCTGCTTGTCATCATATGTGCTTGTTTCAATGAGTTCATAAAAGTTCTACAAAGATCAGAGGTGCTCCTATTCAGGTTGCTGGAGTGGGAGACATTATACGGATTTGGGAGCCAATGTATAACTAGAAGTAGAGATCAAGCTTATGCCTGGTGCATTCTTGGTGCCTTTATTCCTTGGGCTGTCATCATAGTGGGAAGCAGCTGGCAGAAGGTATAGCTAACACATCACTGAGCCAGGCACTGTGATAGGCTCTGAAATTCCATCATGAGTTAGACACAGCTCCTGCCCACAAAGACTTTAAGTCTCACCATTCAGTAAACCACATGTCTGTGTTTAAGCTAAATAATCACTGGCAAAAATGGGAGATGGAGAAGTCCTGGTTTAATAATAGTAAGAAAACAACAAAACAAAACAAAAAAAACCCCAAGCAGTTGTAATTTACCATAAACTCAAAAGGAAAATTTAGAGTGATGTGGCAACTGAAAAAGGTTATGTAATTTTAGACGCCATTAATAGACATATGCCATGTGGATCAAAGGAGTTAATAGTCCCATTGTAATTAGTGCTGGTCAGTCCACATCTGGAGTATTGTGTTTCCTTCTGGACACCACATTTGAAGAGGAACATGGATAAATTAGAGTGTGTCCAGAGAGGGCTGGCCAGGATGGTAAAGGGGCTGAAAACCCTTTCATACAGAGTTGATTGAAGGACCTGGGAATGTTTAGCCTGGGAAATAAAAGACTTAGGTGGGGGGACATAATAGCTATTTTCAAAGATTTGTCATATGGAAAAGAGCATGTGCCAATTCTATGTGTTGTTCCAGAGAACACTTCCTAGGGACAATACTTGGGTGAATGGGTATAAATGTTGGGGAAATATTTTTAGTTCAATATGAGGAGAAACTTTCTAACATCTAGGCTGTCCAACAGTGGAATGAGAATCCTCTTTTCTTAGCACTTGACTTTCTTGACTCCTTTTCTGCCTCTCCTTCTCAAGGTCAGAACTGGTTTACAGGTTCCTGTTTCTTCTCTAAGAGTCTCAAATCTCTGATCCTTTTTGGTCACTCTAATGGAATGAAGTCCCAGAATTCACTTCTATGTGAGTGAAACTAGCTCTTGACAACTGACAGTATGCTAAGCACTCTACAGAGGTGATAATGCTTACTGAAAAGGCACGAGGTAGATAAAATTATCAATTATATATAATTGTCTATTTTAAAAGCAGAGAAATAGCTTAAACGGATGAATGGTGTGCCCACAGGGCTACCCTGGGGGTTCAGTCAGTAAAGAATCTGCCTGCAATGCAGGAAGCCTGGGTTTAATCCCTGGGTTGGGAAGATTCCCTGGAGAAGAAAATGGCAACCCACTCCAGTATTCTTGCCTGGGGAATCCCGTGGACAGAAAAGCCTGGTGGGCTACAGTCCATGGGGTCAAAAGAGTAGGACATGACTTAGCAACCAAACCACTGCCAACAACAATCAAAATTTAGATGTTCAAGCCCTAACCCACAATGTGACTGTATTCAGAAATGGGGTCTTCAAGGAAGCAATTAAAATTAAATGAGGTCATAAGGGTGGGGCCCTTACCCAACAGGATTAGTGTCCTTATGAGAGCTCTTCCTCACTGTCTTTCTCTTTCCCACCATGTGAGGACACAGTGAGAAGGCAGTCATATATAAGCCAGTAAGAGAGCCTTTGGCTGGAACTTTGATCTTGGACTTCCTGGCCTACAGAACTGTGAGAAAATACCTTTCTGTTGTTAAAGCCAATCTATGGTTATTTTGTTTAGCAGTCTGAATTGGCTAATACAGCCAGTCAGTGGGAAAGTCAGTATTTGAGCCCAGTAATTCTACTTCCATAGCCTACTCTAACTACCCTGCTATGCCTGCCTCTTCCCTACCAAAAAATAAATTCTTAAAAAATATAAATAAAAGAATTTTGGTGGATTAGGAGTTTAGACCAATGTGGACTATTGGAGCAAGGTTGTTGTTTTTGTGTGGTTTTTTATGGTGGATAAGGGGCAAAGATAAGCATGTAACTTGAATGGTTGCGACAAGAGCAGAGATGTTCAGTGTGTTCCCCTGGACTTATCATTATTTGCTGCTTGAGCTATGCACAGTGTCTTTGTTAAAAGGAAGTAGTACTTAGATCCACTCCATCGCCCAGATGGTCTGCACATGTCACCAGGCTGAGAGCCCTCTTCATTCAGTGGCACAGTCAGGATTCTGATTTAAACATTGCTGTTCTTTTTTTGACACTCTCCCCTCATTCCACTGAGATCTGGGTATTCCATTTTCATTGCATATTTATTGCTTCACATAAGACAAAGCCTTTTGTAATGAATAAGAAAATTGAAATGCCTTTTTTCCTCCTAAAAGCCTCTATGACTCACCCAATACACACAAACCACAACCCAATAAAGCCATGATTAAAGTCTGTGTAGAATAAATCTCTGAATGAGTAGAGTTTCGAGTTGTTACCACAAGTCATCCAAACCCTTTGATGTATGTTGGGCCCTCTTGCTCATAGACCTCTGTCCCTATCATCACTTTCCCCAGCCATGAATCTTAAGCCCGTGTGATTTCTCAGTGGATAAGAGTCTTGTTTAACAGGAGGCACATAGGGAGGGCTTCCTGGAACACATGGAGAAAAGTCAGGAAAATGCCCCAAGTGAAAGGTAAATCCAGAAGAAAAGAATCAGCAGCAAACAGATAGCTTTCCCAGCTGTAATCCTTGCCTGTACTGAATCCAGAGGCTGCCAGAATAAGTGAGCAAGACTGATTTAGAGAAAATATTGCCCACATTTTCATCTTCTGGCTCTTGTTCTGTGTAGAAAATTTTTGTTTAAAAAAAACACAACAACACAGCTCAAACAATCTCTGAAACAAAATATTTTCCAGATTAATTTATATTTATCACCTAGAGCTACAAATCTCTGGCACTGAATGATGCCAACCAAAGAACTTCCTTGAGTTATATAAATATATGATTTCTGATATATGAACACAACATTCATTTGGTTTTATTGCTTCCATCAAATATTAATTCAGAGACAACTAGGTGGCCATCTGTTCTGATAAACTTTAAGTAGTTTAAATTCTTCACAATTGCTTCCAGCAAAGAATCTCTTAGGGCAACTGAAAGCCACACTCTTTTGTGTGTGTCCATGATATTTTGCTCAAAATAGCGATATTTTTACTTAATGGATAAAAGAGAGATTATAATGGCAGCAGCAACTGTTGTAGATATAGAAGGGAGCTGACTAAATAGAGAAGAAATTGAACTGGTTGTTATTTTTAAATGACATTCTTCAAATATAATAAACCGTAAATAAACTATATATCACCCTTTAAGGATGAGAGCCAGACGTGGAAACCCTACATATGGCCACCAAGGGATCTAGTTTGAGATTTTCAAGTGCTTCAGTGACTCCTGATGTGGTTTGGCTATGCAATTCATCTACTTGAAGCTGATGGGTGACAAACTCTGAGATGGAAAAGGGCTACTTGTTTTACACATTTAATTATGACATTTTTCATTTTTACAGCCATTGCCAATAGTTATATCAAGTGTTATGTAAACTGTCCTGGGTGCAGTAAGAAACAACCCCTCTGGGAAGTTTTAGGACAGTTCAGTGTCTAAGGCTGATGAAAATGATTTTTCATCCCTCTGTTATCCAGACAAGGAAACTACAGGTCAGAGAGGAAAGGGAGCTATGGTGTTTGCTTGTCACTAACTTTTTTACAACTAGGATGAGCCTGGTGTTGTGTGACTGGTGCCTTTCTTTCTTTCTGTCTCAACAGCAAATATACCTTCGAGGCCTGACACTTGCAACCCTGCCTCTGCCCCGGGTTTCTCTTTGCACTAAGTTTCTGCCTCCTCGAGACTTGGTTGTAGCTCCCATTGCATTCTTCCCAGCATGATGTAAATTGGGTCTGCCCTTTCTGACTTCTCCCTTCTCAAGGGAGGATAGCAGCACTGATCTTGTGGGACAGCAACTCAGGAGCGTAAGACAGAGGTTGAATTCCCAGTGACTGGAGCAGGATCAGCACTGTTGTACCCAAAGCCAATTTGGACTCTGAGAACTAGAGATGAGTCTGATTAGAGTTCCCAAGGGAGAACTGAGGTCTAGACCAAGGGGAGGCCATGTGTAGTCTATGACCTTGCTACTCAAGTGTGTGGTCCCCAGAGTAGCCTCATGGACAACATCTAGGCACTTGTTAGAAATTCAGGATCTCAGCCTCCTACCCACTACATGTTGAATCAGATCCCCAGGTGACTCAGGTGAACATTGAAGTTTGAGAAACACTTCCCTGAAAAACTCAGGTCAGGATCAGGGTCAAGGGCACGAGGTCAAGGGTTTAGAACTCAGTGAGGATGAGATAGGAGTGAGAGGAAGTCAGGAACAAGCAAGTGGAGGCCAAGGTGAGGGGGAGGGGTGATTGCTGCCAATACCAGGGGGTATTTGATGTGCTATGGGTGTGTGGCTGTAGATATGTTTGGACTAAAAGTTGAAAGAAAGATCAAACTTCTGTGTCTAGCCTCCAATTCAGACATAGAGTCCTGGAGGACAGGGAACCCCACTTATCCTCTGTCGGCTTAGGGCCCAGCATGGCTCCTCATGTCCTTGTGCAGTTGGTCTCTGCTCATCCGATTAAGTCCCCTCAGCCTCTCCTGGCAGTTTTACAGCTTGGGTGATTAAATGGAGAGTTACCACAGGGGTTGGAGATACAGAGATTCTGTATCTGGCAGGAGTTTTCTGATAAGATTAAGACATTTTGGTATATTTTGTAGCAAAAATCACCCTGATAAATCAGAAAGGAAGCAGCATCATATCCCTTGAGAATCCAGGCAGTGCCCCCAGAAGACCCAGGCTCCCACTGGGGTGTTGGCCCATCAATGTGCCATTTCTGCAAAGAGGAGAATGGGGCTGCCGGTTCTTGCTATTACTGTTGAAAAGTTCCTGCCTAGATGCCAAATCTGGAGCCTCGTTGCATACCTGGGAATTGTTATTGCCAGCCTCTGCAGAGCCTTTGGAATGAGCTCGGCTTGCAGCAGCCTTCTCCTGGCAAGAGTTAACGCTAAGGTGCAGCTGAAGGAATGTGAAGGCTGGAAAGCCAGCTTGGGGGATTGCTATTGCAATCAGAAGACGGCCCAAGTCCGAGTTCCAAAGTCCTTTGAAGGGATGCCAGCTCGGACACATGTTTCCAATTATCATATGCAATCTCGAGACAGTGTGCAAGTTGCACTTTCATTATGTCAAAGTGAAAGGAATGGTGAGGGTGAGATAAAGGGGGAGAGGCCGCCAGGCTGGAGACTGCACTTAGCCCTGGCACCGAGTGTCAGCCAGGGCGTCGAAGCTGGCCTCCCACCCAAGTCCACCCCTGGAGCCAGGGGACCACGGTGCCCACTCTGAGGGCCGCTCTTCTTCCTATTTACTTTGAGCATCAAGGAAACCAGCTGATAAGGCTGGAGGAAGTCCCATATTCAGAAGCTATTAGACTAGACCTTCGGCATTTGATTGACTACAAAGACTGGGTGGACCGCATACAGGGACCTTGGTTCACCAGTAGGATTTCACACTCTTATTATCTGAGTTTGCTCATGGTCTGTGTTTACAGGTGAAGCTGGTTCCTTTACCAGTTTGTACTGGGTTGGCCAATAAGTTCGAGTTTTTCCATAAGATGAGATGGAAAACCCAAACGAATTTATTGGCTGATCCAATCATTCAGACCGAGGTGAGAGAACAGGGGCAGCTGTTCTCTCTGTCATCTAGAGCTGGGCAACTTCGTATTTGGGTTTTACCTTGTTTCTGAATCTGGAAGAAGTTCCAGCACAGGCGATAATTTTACTCAACTTTTTCTAAACACAGTTCATAAACTGTTTCCTTCAGGAAGTCTTCCTGGGTTTACTATTTCCATCTGATTGCTTCTTATCACTGTGGCCATCATTCAGAATCACTGTGGCATCATTGCAGTGATTTGTCTGTTGTTCTGTGATTTTAAGTCAGTGTGTGGGTGCGTATAAGCGTCAATGTACACTTCCTGGCTGCTTCATAGCTCGCAGAGACTCTCTCTGTGAGTGTATCTGTGTGTGCTCCTTCACGTCTGATGCTTTGCAGCCTCATGGACTGTAGCCCACCAGGTTCCTCTGTCCATGGAATTTTCCAGGCAAGAATATTGGAGCAGGTTGCCATTTCCTACTCTTGGGGATCTTCCCAACCCCAGGATCAAACCTTGGACTCTTACATCTCCTGCACTGGCAGGTGGATTCTTTACCACTAGCGCCATCCGGGATGCCCCCAGTGTATCTGTATATTGTGTCTTTAAATGGGCATCTAGGAATATATAGATGTGTGTGTCTTTACATATGGTTTATACATAATAATTTACTATGTGCCAAGCACTGGACTAAGTGCCTTTCAACTCAACAAAGTAGGTGCTATTGTCATCATCCATATTTTCCATATAAGAAAACTGATGTGCAGAGAATAAAGGTAACTTGTCTGATATCACTCGGCCCAGCTAGTGGTGAGGCCAGGGTTTAACAGTGGTGGTCTGATCGTGCTCTTCATTAGATACCAACCTCGGAAAGCTGCTTGGATGATTCCCAGGCAGTGGCTTCTGGAATGACCTTCAGTGCAGACCATTAACCCATTTCCTGCTGATACGGTGCAGACACAGAGGGGGTGGAGATGGTGGTGGTGGTGATGGTGTTGGAGAAAAAGATGGGCATTAACGTCTGTCTTAATTACCTTAAGACACTGGTGGAGTGCCTGCCACATGCGAGGTTGGGCCAGGTGCTGAGAGGACACAGATGGAGCACTTCCTTCATTTTAAGAAACAGCCCTGGGTTGGAGGGATTCTCCTCAGGCAGCTGCTGCAGGAGGACCTTCCCAACTTCATCTTGGACCCAAGGCCCCTGAATCATTTCCACAAACCCAGGTGAACTTTGAGAAGGTCAGAGCTTTCCAGTTGCAGACCCAAGTGAATTGGAACAAAACAGAGCCCACGTGCTTGACACGTGGAAACTCTCAAAGCCAGTGGTTTATAAACTTGCCAAGGGATGGGGAAGTAAACACATCCCAGATAGCCAAGGAGCAGTTCTCTGGCAGGAATGCATAAAACAGAAAGCACAGCCTTCTGGTGTTCTCCTTAAGGTGGCCTTGGTTTTACAGCCCATAGACTTGCTCGGAGCTGACTGGAATGAACTACTAAATGCTGTGCGCATGTAGAACGAGCTCTTAGTAAATGCTGATGGTCACTATCAGCATTGCTTGTCACAAAAGGGACCTGTGATACATCCTGCAGAGCTGTCTGTTCATGAACCTCCTTTGCCTTCTTGAAAGTGGTCCACTCCATTCTGACAAACTTTTAAAGTTTCTCTACCAATTCTACTTTTCAACACTAAAATTTATTATACACTTCTTAGGCACACACACACACACACACACACACACACACACATACACACACATGCTCAGTTGTGTCCAATTCTTTGCAACCATATGGACAGTAGCCCGACAGGCTCCTCTGTCCATGGGATTTTTCCGGCAAGAATACTGGAGTGGTTTGCCATTTCCTCCTCCATGGGATCTTCCCGACCCAGGGATCTAGTCCATGTGTCCTGCATTGCAGGTAGATTCTTTACCGCTGAGCCACCAGAGAAGTATTGTTATCCCCATTTCACAGATGAAAAGTTGAAACTCAGAGAAGTGAAACAACCTGCCTAGGGTCACATAGCCTATGCAAAAGCAACTTGCTTGTCTGATTCCAAAGCCCATGCTCTTAACTGTGACACTAGAATCTCCAGAATCTAGGTGGCCTCTCTGAGCCCAGATTCAAGAAGAATCTGAGCTGAAGAACTGCTGTTTTTGCTCTTACCCTTTGGAGCCTGGCTGTGCCGCACCTGTATTCCACGATGTCCACTAGCCAGATTCCCTTCACCCGATCTATGTATCTGACAACAAACAGATATCTACTGAGTGCCAGCGTTATTGTCACTCTCCTACAATTAACACAGAAGTTATTACGTTCAGAACAAATTACTTTGCCTTGCACTTGTATAGAACATGACTGTTTACTTTCAAATACTTGGTTTGGCTTCATGCTCACAACTTTGGGATATAGGAATGATTATTTTCATTTCACAGCTGCAGGAACTGAGGTCAAAAAGGAGCTTGCCAAAGTTGCACAGATAGGAATGGGGGAGCTGGGCCTAGAAGCTAGCTCTGCCGACACCAAGCCCAGTGTTATGACCGTCACACTGGCTGCTTCCTCAGCACCAGGGCACCGGGGCGCCCACAGCTCCAGTCAGGCCTGTGAAAGAAAGACCGAGCTTACCACTGAGGGGGACCCTGTGGTCTCGATCGCCCACACTTCTACTCAGGTCTGCTGAACATCTGTGTCCCTGTTGTAGGTTTTCTGTTAGGAGGGAATGCAGATCCAGGGGAGGCTGGTGCTGTGCTTGAGGGAGGGGGAAGTCACGGGGACAGACTTGAAATATAAACTAGAATCGGGTACCACGTGGCTGTTGTCTCCCAGAACTGGGAATTTTGCCTCAAGCTGAGGAGAGCACGAGCCTCACCAGCAGGGCTGGGCCGTGTCAGCCTGTGGGCAAGCCAGGCTCTGCACTCATTTTGGGGGCAGGTGTGCTGGAGGGGAGAGGGATCTGGGCTTTTGTGGACCCCACTTAAGAAGACCTCAGTGAGGCAAATGAAGGGGAAGTTTGCAGGATTTGCAGATGCTGCGCTTGGGCAGAATGTAATGGAAAGTTTTGAGCTGTTTTTTCAACATATTCAAGTGTCTGGGGCTCTGGTGACCCAGCAAGCCCCTGGGGGTCAGCCTGGGTGGGTCTGGAAGCCAGAGCTCCCCGCTGTGTAGTTGTTGAGGGTGGGGGGCGGGTACAAACTATAGAAGCCACCAGGCTCTGGGTTGTTTTTGGACCTTTCTGAGTCTTTTCAGCCAAACTCATATCCCCTCTTATTGTGTGAAAACTTTGGCTCCCACGCTGGGACTCCAGAACTCAGCCTAGAGCAAATGTTGCCTTTGGGGGAGGCCGTAGTGTTAGTGGAGAGGGGGCACCTTCTCTTACCTGGCTGTCAGCCTCTGTCTTTCCTCAGGGTTAGAGGCTGCCTTCCTTCCAGGCAGGCAGTGGGGTCCCAGTCACCCCCAGGGTCCTGCAGGGCTGGTGGTGGCTCTCCAGACTTTCCACAAGGTGCGGCTGCTCACAAACATAGCCTTGCTTCCCTGTGGAAGCTTCCTGAATGCCTCCCTCTCTCCCCACATTCAGGACCCAGGAGGCCTGTCTGGCCCTCAGAGGAAGGGTGCCCCCCCCCCCCGAACTGTTTGTAGGAGGGGCCAGGAAGGCCAAGGCCACTGGCTTTGGAGCCCAGGAAAAAGCCACAGTCATAGGTCAGCGGGAGGGCTGCCTCCCTGCAGCCTTTATCTGAGCAAGTATCTCAGCACAGAATGTTCTGGTTGGTGTTTCTTGTACATAAATCTTTATTCCAATTGCAGTAGCTTTGATAGGAAAAATAGGGCCCATTTCATTATGCTTTCACCCTAATCAAATGTCTCTCATGCCAAAGCTCCCTATGTTTCTAATTTGCCCTGTTTGGATTGGGTTGAGGATGGTGGGCGGGCAGGGAACAGGGAGAGTTACAGATAAATGGATACCACCATTTACTTTCTTTTTTTTTTTCAATCAGAGGGGCAGTTTGGGCCTGTTACAAAAACTAGATCGGCATTTTACCCTGGGGGAAAGGGGAAGGGTAGAAAAGCAAAATTTTCAACCCTATGTAAGTGTCTAAGCCAAAAAATTTTGTGCCTTTGGGGAAAAAACAAAACACATAACAGACAAAAATGTTGCAGGGGAAAGTGGCACCTTGAGGATGGACAGAGCCCTGCTGTAGACTATACCTGGAGTCCCTGTCATCTCCAACTATCTCTAAGACTCTCCTGATACAGCCAGTGTGTATGAGCACACCCCCAGCTTAAACACACACACACACACACATACAAAAAACCAAAACAACCCAGGAAACTACCCAGGATGTTGGATTTCTTAGAGGCCCAGGGGTCCTGATGCTGGTAAAGGTGACACACCTTCCTCCTTTGCTTGTGCTTCCCATCATCAGACCCCTTGATCCCCTGTCTTTCTCTTGTCTAGTGTCCTCTGTCAGGGAGGAGCAGAGTCCTTGCTCCTTCTGGCTTGGCCCACCCCTCCTCTGCCCCTTACCCCGTGGTTTGTATTGGTTTTCACTCATCTTTGTCATCTTCTATGTAGGTCCCATGACCTCATCCACCTTTGGTCACTTGTGGAAGTCACCCAGGTAGGAATTAAAAAGTTCTTTTTGGTCTGGTCTCTGGCTCCTGTGATTCTGGACTGATGCTGGGGCCACTGGAACTTGCTGTGGGGCCGTGAATGGGTGGCAGGAGTGTTAGAGGTTATCATATTTTCTGGGGGAATGGAGTCTTTCTGCAGGAAGCCACCGGGGGATAAATTGAGGGCCAGCCATTAGAACTAAAGCAATCTTAACATGTAATCAGATCTACCGTGACAGGCCTCCTGAGATTATTTTGTTACAACTCTTCGAGAGAGTTTTTCAGCAAAAAAAAAAAAAAGATCTTCCTCTCAAAAAAAGGAGCCTGCCTCATTAGTCTTTGGTGCAAATCTCCTCCTATCAATCTAGTGAGTCCTTCCAGGACCCAGCCTGGGCCCCTCTGAGGTGGGAGGTAGCTCTGTGCCCGGCAGAGATCTGCCTTCTGATGAGGCTCCATGAATTTCCCCAAATGAAGCAATCAAGGCTCAAGAATCTGGGCTGTGGGGCAGGTAATCCAAGGATTAGGTATCTCTGGCTCTGGAATGCAGAACAAAGTTGCAATCCAACAGACGTCCCTTCCTAATCATGCTCGGCTTAGGCTAATATCTGAACCCAGTTAGCTTTCACTGAAGTGGCATGGCTGGCTGGGAGTGACGGGTGGGTGAGGGTTACAGATGTGTCTGAGAGAAAGAGGATGGTGTCCCAGGTGGCGCAGTGGTAAAGATCTGCCTGCGATGGAGGCAATACAGGAGACGGGGTTTCAATTCCTGGGTGGGGAAGATCCCCTCGAGGAGGGCATAGCCACTCACTCCAGTATTCCTGCCTGGGAAATCCCATGGACAGAGGATCCTGGTGGGCTACAGTCCATGGGGTCACAAAGAGTCAGACACGACTGAGCACACACACTGAGAGAAAGCCAGGGGGTACTGCGGACCCTCTTTCCTGCAGCCTCTGAACCACGACTTGCGGGTGATCACCCTGGGCAGAATGACTGGAGGGCCAGCACACAAGCTGCTTCCAAAAATTTAATAAATAATGATTTTTTAAAACTGTATAAACTATAAATTACCATGCAGTCCTTATAATTTAAAATAATTTACAGGTTGAGGTAGGGCGGGGCGCAGGAGAGTGTAGAGGGGAGCAGGGAGGGGTTGGGGGCTGCTGCAGATCAGGCTCTCCGCCCAGTCTTCCTGCTGAGCACGCACACGCAGGCCGTGTCGATCCGGATGAACCGCCAGGCGGCCTGCTTGTCGTCCATGGTCAGCGCCTTGACGAAGGTGTGGGTCGTGGTACAGTACGAGTTCCAGTGCTTCGCGTCGATGCCTCGGCACCCGCCGTCCACGGGGTTGGGGTCCCGGCACTTGGTCTCAAAAAAGTACTGTTTGAACACACTGTTGTTGATGTTCACCTCTCCCAGCACCATCACCTCCTTGCCCTTGATGTCCGTGGCGGTTGTCTTGTCCCCCACCCACACGCTGACGCTGTCGCACACCGAGAACTCCCCCCGGTGAAAGACGGGGTGGGATGACGACCGCTTGCTCCTGTGAGTCCTGTTGAAGGAGGCGGCCCCGCCCGCTTCCAAGTCCAGATCCTGAGTGTCTGCGGCCACAGGTGGGGGGTGCGCGCTGAACAGTACGCGAGGTGAACGCAGTCGCCGCTTCTTAAAAAGCTTGGGGTCCACAGTGATGTTGTGGGTCTGCCCTGCCACCCTGGCGGCTATCGGCCCAGCCGGGGCGCTGTGGGCTCTGCGGAGGACTGTGTCAAGGGAATGCTGAAGTTTAATCCAGTGGGCTTGAGGGATGGCGTGTCCAGCTGGGACATTGCTCTCCGTGTGCGGTGCTGCCTGTATGCCGATCAAAAGAGCTGTGATCAGAGTGTAGAACAACATGGACATTACGCTATGCACCTGGAATGAAACAGAAATGAGGATTATTCCATGGGGTGCTGAGTGTTGGATGAGGGTGGTTTCTGGATCCTTCAGGGTTGACCTCCCAAGAGGATGACAAGGAGGCTTCCCCTGGTAGCAAAGCGCAAGGTGACCCTGGCATTTCAAACTGGGACCCTTCTGAGAGTGAAAGGTGATGCTATAACTAGGATCCTGTTCCACTATGATGACAGGCTTAAACAGGGCTGGCTCAGACAACCTGGGTTTCTGGGTACCTCATCTAAAAGGGGTGGGCTTTTCCAGGAAGGGATGGACAGAGTCCCAGAAATTCTGCCTAGTGGTGTGGTATGAACTTGGTAGCGCTGCTTAAAGAATCGTTTGAGTTCTCCATCTGCCAGTGAGGCAGTCACCATGGGCAGGTGGTGTGTGTGTAGCAGAATGGCTTGGGGAGGGTGAGTCTGACACCTCTCCCAGCGCTGTGCCCTGCCCAATGGTTTGAATCCCCTGGGAAGGCAGTGGGAAGGGCTGCTGGGGATTTGTTTTGAAGCCTCAGCCTTGAACCCACCCTCTGCAGGCAGGAGCACCAGGTCAGCTCTGAGATTTGATGATTGAAAATCCACAAACATGCCAATCCATGTCTGGCAAAAAAAAAAAAAAAAGTATACAGCTCTGGGATGTCTGAGCCAGCCTGGTTATTCAGCCAGCGGTGCATGCCTGTAGACATGATATTGATAATGTTTTCTCTTTTCATGAGTGATGTTTTTCAGCTTTTCAAATGCATTCACTTCACGTTTCTTGTTAGCTTGTGACTTATGTTAGGATTTATCATCTCCCTTTCATATGCAAGGAAAGTGATCCACAGAAATGAACTAACAGGCTGACAGTTACAAAAACTGGACCAGAAATAGAATCCAAACCTGACCTCTTACTAAGCCAGTCTACCGTTCCATCCTTCCTTCCTCCTCTACTTTCTCTTTCATTCTTAAGTGTGTCTTTTCAAAAATTATTTAATTAAGTGAGAATAGACCAAATAGTGTAAATCATCTGTCCCCACTAGCGGTACAGGCCCCTCTTGAGCTCATGCCAGATGGGACCCTGCACTTAACTGTACAGACTTGCCTACCACTAACCACCCTCAGGGCAACCTGCTGTGAAACTAGCTCCGTTCTTGAGCTCACATTTGATGAGCTCCTACACACACTTGCAGATGTGTATCAGATGTCACCTCCTCTGGGAAGCTTCCCCAGATCTTCCTGGTAGGGTTAGAGGCACCCCCTAGACAGGGTATTAAACTTCCAATGCAGTCCCTCCCCATCTCTCTCCCCCAGGTCATTCTGCTCTCTGCCCACTCTTCTAGCCTGGTATGAATACCATCTCTTCCTTGAGACCTTCTCAGATCACCCAACCAATAGCCATCTCTCCCCATTCTCAACTTCAGAAGTGTGTGTCTTCTTTTCTACTAAATCAGTGTAATGAAAAGAACTCTGCACTGGATCTAGGGTTAGGAAAACTCATTTGGATTCCTAGTCCTGCTACTTGTTAGCAGAAGAAAGCCACTTAATCTTTTCTGAGCTCTGATTTCCTCAGTGATAAAAAGCAGGCAATAAACACTATTTCAGGGCTTTTCTAGTGGCTCAGCAGTAAAGAATCCACCCGCAGTGCAGGAAACATGGGTCCACGGGTTTGATATCTGGGTCAAGAAGATCCCCAGGAGGAGGAAATGGCAACCCACTCCAGTATTCTTGCCTGGAAAAATTCCACGGACAGAGGAGCCTGACGGGCTTACAGTCCATGGGGTCGCAAAGAGTTGGACACGATTTACCAACTAAACCACTACAAACACTATTTCACAGGGCTGTTGTTAGGATTAAATAGGTGCTCATAAACCTATTTAATTCTGAGTCATTCCAATGTTCTGTGATCAAGACTTTGTTTTCCTCAATTATATTGCTGCTAATTCATTCTTGGAGCACACTTCATCCACATCTTTTCATAGCACATAGTCTTACTTCTGTCAGGCTTCTTTTCAAGCCTAATGATTTGAGACTATCTCCCCATTAGCTGTGTGCAAGGTCCTGGAGGGCAGAGCCTGTCTCATCCACCTGCATGGCTAGTGGATGAGGTTTAATAGATATACTTTTTTGATGTCATGAGAGGCACTGAAAATGAGAAAAATACAATCACAGGGTGTTCTTGCTGGGGGGCTCCTCATCTGTTCTCTGTAATTGATTATTGTTAAACTAATTTTCAACTGTGTAAGTCTTAGAAAAATGATATAAATGTATGTGATTGTCTGGGGTGGGGGTGGGGGCGGTTATTGTCTGTTCATGATCGTCTCTGGCTGCTGACCAATTTTGTAGCATTTCAGCAAATTCATTTCAATGTTCTTAAGTGTTTACATTTACATGTCTGTTCTTTGAATTCTCCTTGGAATTGGTCATAACATCTTACTGGTTCTCTCACCAGTTAATTTAATTGAATAAAAGTTGATACTTGTTCATGAAAAAATAAACAAAAACGTTTTTTCTACCCCTTTTTGCTCTAGTGGTTTATGCTTAACCCTATTACCTCTCTTTGTGTTGTGAATCATGGTTTACTTGTCTGTTTCCCTCAGAGCACTTTGGAAGTGGTGCCATCTGAGTTTACTGGGGCCATGCGCAGTGCCTGGCATGTAGAAGGTCCTCAAACTCTACAAGGAGAGTGGGTGAGAGAGTGAATGGGGATGTCCGCAGCAGCTCACCATCTGCCTTCTTTCCACCATGACGCCTGTTTTCTTTTGGATGCTGTGCATATGACCACATGTTGCATTCCTAATCTGTTTTAAAGCAATGCATTCTTCTTCTCGGTAATGTGCTTCTCTTCAGCTGCTAGACAGCTCTTTGGTGAGATACCAAGAATAAAACCACCAAATTCTTTTCTCTTTGGTTACTTCAAAAAATGTTTGTGTTTTCTCCAGTTCTCCAGCCAGCCATGCAGAGGAGGTAGTGACACATCTGGCTTTTTGACCGTCACTGGTTCTGCAGGCTAATGGTCTTACAGACAAATATCCAGCTGATTAGTCAGTTAGCTGCTAATTCAAGGCTTTGGCTTTTGCTCCCTTTCTTGTTTCATTTCTTTCTGCTTCTCAGAAACATTATCTCTCATCAAGTAGATGAAGGGAGAAGAAATGAAATGGAAATTTATCCCTTTATATCCATATTAGTAACACTTAAGAGATAGGGAAATGAAAAGACTACAATATAGTCATCAAATGTATTTGATGTAATAAGGGACATACCGCTCCCTATTTCCCATTACCAGAGGCTCCCACCTCATTCTACAGTCTCCCCTTTGCTGAGCTCATCCTCTTCTACAGTCAACTGAGATATCTGTGCAGTTGATGCCCATGCCAGGATCTCTGGTCTAATTCCTCCCTTGAAAGCCAGTTCTGAACTTCCAGTTTCATGATAGGCAACTCCCCACAGGTGTCAACATTTTAAAAAACCAAGCTGTCCAAAACAAGAACCTTCATTCTCATAGTCCCCACTAGGACCACCATCCTCTCCTTTCTCCTCTTTATTCAGAAGCAGCTGCCCCATTTTGGGCCACTTGATGATTTATGAAAGTAGTTTCACAGATACTATCTCTTGTGAGCCTCTCTTCCCGTCCTCCTAAACACGTTTCTCTGCATCTCTATTTTCTATTCCTGGAACCACCATTTGCTTTGTTTGCCAGCTCCAAGCCTCAGCTCCTCACTGGACTCTGCTTTTTCCTCTCTGCCTTTCATGCAGCCCTTTTTGTCTGTTTTAGCGTCACCTTTTGAAACTGTGCTTTTTGTCCTCACCTCTATGTTTCTGGTTCAGGTCATGCAACAGTCTCCCAACTTATGTCCTGGTTGCCTACCATGCCTGGTTGCTCCATTTAACTTCCTAAAGCACTACTCTGATCACATCACCATGCTCAGAAGATCCAGAGGTGAGCAGTTGTCTAGGGAGCCACTAGGACTGCTCAGCCTGGCAGATAGACCCTGCCTTCCATCTACTCCCTCCACATAGTTAGCATTCCTGGCAAACAGATCTCCTCACAGGATGTGCTGGCTCGGTGCTTCCCCACCGCTGCCCTCAGTTCAGACTCTTCTGTGCCAGGCATGCTCCCCTTTACCCCTCCCCGCCACCAACCAGTGCCTTTTCTGCTCCCCACCTCTGCTGGTCAGAGTCCTTCCTGCTGGCTATAACAGTCAACTTAAATGCCACGTCCATTGAGGAGATTTTCCAGTTTTCAGAGGGATCAACTTTCTTCCTTCTCCATAAAGGAGAAGCCTTTCCTTAAAATTCTCTTACAGCATTGTATTCTACTCTTATCCTCCCTCCCAAAGGGCAAAATCCCTGGAGGCAGAAATGCGTCCTGTTCGTGTTTTCCTATGCAGGTGACCTAACCCTCACAAGGAGCTCCACCTCTTAAGAGTCTGAGTGTGAACAAGTCTCTTCCTTCTGTGTCCCTTAATTTCTCCATCTGTTTATGGTATCTTTCAACTCTGACCCTCTGAGTGTAAGCAATTATAAAGTTTTCTGCTCTGCCTAGAACGCTGCTGGTTCTACTCAACTGACTACACAGTTCTTAAAGTCTAACGCTGCTCCTCAATACACTGTCAAGGTAACCCATGGCTGTGGTGGTTTGTATCTGGTAAGTCATGTCCGACTCTTCTGCGACCCCATGGACTGTATCCTGCCGGGCTCCTGTGTCCATAAGATTTCCCAGGCAAGAATACTGGAGTGGGCTGGCCATTTCCTTCTATAGGGGATCTTCCCCACCCAGGGATCGAACTGCACCTTCTGCATTGGAAGGCGGATTCTTGACCATTCGGCCACCTGGGAAGCCCCTAACCTGTCTTCACTGAGGGTATTTGAACACAATGAAGATTTGCATCTTGAAGAGACTGCGTCATTGTTTCATTAAGATTTTAAAATGTCGCAAATATATCTCTCATTTGGGCCTTAGAGCAAAAGGATTTTTTTTTCCAAATTGACTTACTCCTAATAGTATGCCCCAATAATCTTCTTTAAAAAAAATGTTTTGTTTAAAAAATAATGAGTAGATAAGAAAGAAAAGAAAAAATCAGTACGTATTTTGTTCTAGTGATTTGAAGTACAAGGCGCAGTTCACAAAAGAATATTCTCTCCTTGGTTGATGTGAACCAGGGAGGAGTTTTATTTATTTACTTTTAAAAACAACCTTTGAAGCCTTACTTCTGAAGCAGTGACAGTCCTCACTGGGGTTTCACTAAGCAGAGACCTGTGAGTAGAATGATTACCTGGGGAAGATGCAATTAGGGGCTTGCAGGATGGAACATGTTCTGTTTAATGTGTGAATTTCTGTGTTTGTCCTGCTCCCATGAGAATGGAAGATAAATGACTAAGAGTGCAGGGACCTGCCGGGGGCCTTCTTCCATCTATTCAAGGGCCACCCAGCTTCCTTGCCCTCTCCTGGACTGGAGGTACATTCTGTGGTTTTCCAGTCATTCACATACTCCAGTAATAAGAGAAATTTCCTGCACCAGGTGAATGATTTCACATAGGTGTTCTCACCTGAGTAGTTGGTGAAGCGGCTGGGCAGAGCTAAGTAACTGGTCCATCTCTGTGGCCGGGACGACCAATGGCACTGGAAAGCCTGGTGAGCGTGCCTTTGGACATGCCTTGTAAGGGAGTGAGGGAATCCCTGTCTTGGCTGGAGGAGTGCTGAGAGGGAGCTGTTAGTGATTCTCAGACTAGCGATTATATTGGTGAACCAGGGTCACGGAATGCTAGCTGGAGAGGAAATCCCTGTGGCTGAGAAAATCGAGCCTCCTTCTCCATCTCATTCGCCACATTAGAGTGTGGGTCAGGAGTCATTTTGTGTTTTACACTTGGCCTCCACTCCAAATGTAAACTGACTGCTGTCTTCAGCTCTAAAGACTGGGACACAGTCGGTTGTTGGGGCCTGCGTGGAGTGAGAGAGGAATTCTAGGGCCCCTCAGCTTCCCAGGGAGAAATCCCTGAGGCTGCCGCAGTGAAAGGCACTGACAGTATAAAATCCAGCTCCTCTGCTAGCGTCTCCCAGGCTGAATTTATTATGGGGAAGCATGAACTGGAAGGCACGTCAGAGCTGATCAAGTCCAGAGGTTCAGTGCATTAGAATCTGTGTTGATTTTAGCCCCTGGAAGGCTTATTAAACTACAGACTGGAGGGCCCATCCCCAGAGTCTCTGATTCAGTAGGTTTGGTGTGGGGCCCCAAAACTTGCATTTCCCACAGTTTTTCTTGGAAGAAAAGCTATGACAAACCTAAACAGAATATTAAAAAGCAGAGGTATCACTTTGCTGACAGAGGTCCATATAGTCAAAGCTATGGTTTTTCCAGTATTCATGCATGGAGGTGAGAACTGGACCATAAAGAAGGCTGAGTACTGAATAATTGATGCTTATGAATTGTGGTGCTGGAGAAGAATCTTGAGAGTCCCTTGGACACAAAGAGATCAAACCAGTCAATTCTAAAGGAAATCGACCCTGAATATTTATTGGAAGGACTGTTGCTAAAGCTAAAACTCCAATACTTTGGCCACCTGATGCAAAGAGCTGACTCATTGGAAAAGACTCTGATGCTGGGGAAGATTGAGGGGAAGAGGAGAAGGGATGGCAGAGGATGAGATGGTTAAATGGTATCAATGATTCAACGGACATGAGTTTGAGCAAACTCCTGGAGATAGTGAAGGACAAGGAAGCCTGGCATGCTACAGTTCATGGGGTTGCAAAGAGTTGGACACGACTTAGTGACTTAACAACAACATCCTGTCCAATCCTTGAATCTTAGGGAGGAGAGAAATGG
Source organism: Cervus canadensis (assembly GCF_019320065.1). Classification (NCBI taxonomy): domain Eukaryota; kingdom Metazoa; phylum Chordata; class Mammalia; order Artiodactyla; family Cervidae; genus Cervus; species Cervus canadensis. The sequence goes on along the minus strand of NC_057387.1, from coordinate 26,992,966 downwards.
ACCTCGGAGAGGCACGGTGACCTGGGGTTATGCAGCTAGTGAGTGGCAGGCTCTGCATGTGGGCACTTGGCACTGCTCTGCCTCAGCTGTTCTGGAGGTGAGAGGGCTGAGGCTGCACACACACTAACTGATGGGTCCTGGGCTGCATTTATTCAGCCTCCAAAATAAAAATGAAAATTCCGTTCAGCAGGTTGTAAGTTTTACCTTCCTGAAGCCATAAATCCAGATACCAGGGAGGAATTAGATGCTTAGTTATTTTATCTGGTTTATCAGGTTTTCTCAACATCATGCAGGCTTCATCCAAAAGCACTTAAAATGCCCATAACAGAAGTTTGCAGTCAGAAGCCACTAGCAGGTACGGGCACCTGTGGATTTGTCGTCTACTTCAGGGCAGAATGGAAACAGAATCTACTTGTCTGAATGCTTAAAGACATCTTAAAATGAATGAGAACAGATCATAATTACATCTTATCAGGTTATTGGGCATAATTGTCTCATTACCCAGCACGACAAATCTGGCAAGTGGGTCTTATTCTTCCCATTTTATAGAGAAGGAAGCTGAGACACAGTAAGAGTAAATAACTTGACCACAGGCAGAAGCCTGGTGGAAGTGGACCTTACCCTTGTTTCCAGACTTGGAGCTCTCCCTACCCTCCACTCCACAGGCAAGGGCATGAAGAGTGATCAGGGACCTTCAGTCTCTTAAGATCACTTGTTCAGACAGATCAAGAGCTGTGTGGAGGGTCTGACTGGTGCTGTCTGTCTACTGGAGGTCCTCTGTTCTGATTCTGTAGACAAGGGTGGCTCACTCTCTAATCATATCCCTGAAAACTGTGGGACCAGCCTGAAAGCAAGAGTGACATCCTCTCCAGACAAGCTAGGAGGGCCACATGTGGGGCATCACTAGGAGCCACCCGGGCTCCTTCTGATTGACAGCTGGCACCAAAGTCCCATCCTCAGCCACAGGCCTTTTTCCAGCTAGCCCGGCATTTCTAGAACTAGCAACCTTGGTGAGGCAGATGCCCTGCGGGTACTTACCTTAGTGTGGCCAGGACAGAAAGCTGCTCCCTTGGAAAAGCCGTTATTGGGCCCAGACGCTGAGCTGAGCTTGGGTCCAGCATGCCATCCAGCCCCTTGGACTGCACGACCCCGGGCCAGGACTCTGTGGGAGGAGAGAGCTGGCATTAGATGGGTGCTTCAGTGCATTGTCTAGCAGATGGGTAGCTGTGCCTCAAGCAAGAGGAGAAACCTCATTTTCCTGAGTGCTGGGACTCTGCCAGCATCAGAGCCAAAGAAGCCAGAGCTCAGCTACTGAAATTACCAGGGGCCTGACCTTGCCCAGACTTGGGGCAGCACCCACGTCTCAGTCTGGTGCCAGAGCTCTTGGTATCTCCCTGGACACAGTCTATGGTTGATCTTATGCCCCATGTAGGTGCTTCTAGTCCCACATCAGAGTCCGGCTCTACCAGGTCCCTAACCCAGCATCAAAATGGAATCCTTCTGTACATTATACACACAGATATAGCATACCCAACTCTGGACCAGTATACCTAAGGTAAATTATTCAGAAGATAAAGGCCTGACAATGAAGAACAAACTGGTGCCTTGATGAAACTCCAGACCAAGTCATGGTGGAAAGCAAGACAACCTGACCACTTGACAGATAACAGAGAGCTCTTACAGAACAAGGAGGACAATCTCAGAGATCAAACTTTAGCAAAGACACATTTTAGGAATCAGGAGCTAGGGAGTTGCTACAATGAGAGAAAAAGTTCTACTCAGTTTTAGGTTGTAGTTCGTAGAAGCAATGGTAGGTTTCTATTCCCCCTTTACCTTTATAAACCTTGTATAAGTAGGCACTGCATTCATTCATTCAACACTATTTCCTGAGCACATACTTCTGCTATGTACAAAATACTGTCCTAGGTGCTAGGGACCCAGCAGTGAATAAGATCAACAAGGTCTATACTCCATGGAGTTTACAGTCTTATATAAATAAACATAACATCTTATATTCTCTACATGCCCTGCAGGTAAGCAGGATATGATGATAGAGGGTGATGGCAGGGTGTAGTGAGGGGCCACTGAAGACACGATGCTCAGTGGAAGTGGTCTCCCATCTCTGAAGAAATGATCTTCAAGTTGAGATCTGAAAGATGAGAAGGAATGGGGGAGACAGCATTTCAGGCAGAATGAATAGTAAGTGCAAAGGTCCTGGGGGGTAGAAACAAGTCAAAGATGCTAAGCATGTAGAAAGAGACCTAAGAAATGAATGGAGAGAGAGAAGAATGTAGTGAGCAACTGTGTGTGCAGGCGTGTAGTGAACAACTACAGTTTCACCCTATAGGCAATGGGAAGGGAGCAGAAGGCTTTGAGCTGGAGGGTGACATGAGAGTTTTTACAAATGAGTGAGTCAACTGTTAATGTCTACTGTAGAATTTTATTGTAGGTGGGGATACCTCCCCCCCAAAGAAGGTCCGAAATGACACCTATATCTTTCCTATCTAGATTATCTTTTCAAGTCCTCAACCCCTCTTTCCCAGCATGCCTTTTCCCAGTGTGGATCCCCTCCTCAGTCTTCCTGCAACACCCACTCTCAGCTTGTACTACCGAAGCAAAGGTCAGTGAAACCACCATGGCCCCCAAATCCCTGATCATGCAGAGGAGCTGGATGACAAGGTGGTAGAAAGGGCCTGGAGTGATTTTCCTGCTGCTGGAAATTGTGAAATTAAGGACTGGGATATTATCTTTTCTCTTTCTTACCCACTCTACTTAAAATATCCTTTTTCTTCAGAAGTACCAGAAATAGCTTCCAAACCTCAATTGGGGTTCAGGCCTAGAGATAAGCACTTACTCAAACACTAAAAAAAAGTTAGATTTTGTAGTAAAGACCTTGTTTACCCTGAATCAGGGTTGAACTGAGCACAGGACGGGGAGGACAGCAGGTCCTCCAGGAAGGAGGTGCGCATTCCGGGATCTGGTTCCATCGCTCATGGGAACAGGATCTGATGGATCAGGTCCACAAACCCTTCAACTGGGTGTTTGGCCAAATCTCACTCATCGCCAGACTGGAAACTGCAGAACTTTGTCCTGGCCCAAGTCGCCAAGTATCTTTAGGCATCTCTGATCTTTCTCCACAGATGAGGAACCAATAGGGATGCTAGCTAAGGTCCCTTCCAGCTCTGATCACCCATGATTCTATGGGCACTAATATTTCCAGCCTGCATCCATACTGAGCATCTAAGGAATGCTTTCCTTCCTGTCCATACACTGGGACTCATTTATTTCATTGATTAGACACTAAACTTGCAGGCACGGCACCAGCCACTGTGCTAGGTACTAGGGACACAAAGAAGAATGAGACATAAGCACAACGTCCAAGAGCAAAGAAGCTAGAGGTGAGGAAAGCAAATACCTGAACAGCATTTAAACACAATGTGCTAAGTATGATAGATAATTCTGACATGATGTGGGAAACATAGCAGAAGGAAGAATTAGTTTTATCTGGCCAGGTCATAGGGGAAGTAACATCTGAGCAGGGTTCTTAAGGATAAATAGGGGTGCAAAGGGAAGAAAGGAAGGAAAGCTATCGCAGAGCCCCAGAAGTTCCACATGGCTTAGGCGGGGGTGTTGGGGAGGGTGAGAAGAGTATGTGGTGGTCTTATGCAGCAATAGCAGGAACTTATGAGCTTGCAGAACTCACTGCTGTGGCCTATCTGCTGACTGTACCTTCCAATGTGACACAGCCCCTACTTTAATCTAGGGAACCATCCGGGAAGTAACAGTGACTCTCTCTGAAAACATTCTATGTATTCCACTATATGCCAGGGTGGCCTCCAATCAGGCTGATTTGAAGGGGAGGGATGGTCGATCTAAATCAAACATTCCACAGCTCCTAGGCAGAACCACCTTCTTGGGGCATGGGCTGTAGATCAACCACAATAGCCCCCTTTGCATGCCAGGGTTCCCTGCCAACCACATCTAGATGTCTGATTGCTATATTTGAGACCCTGTCTTGTATCTCCTTTGGTCTTGTCTTGTTCAGTGTAGGTACAGGTAGCTTGCTACTGGAGACAACAATTTCCTGCCCAGAATACTGAAATACTAAGTGATTGTCATAGATATTATTGTCATTGTTCTTAGTCTCATGCTAGTGAAGGTTGGGGCTCTAAAATTAAATCTGATTTAAATATTACCAATTTCTAATGCAATGATATTAGGAACAAACAGCCCCAAATGCGTATCTATTTTTAAAACCTTGTCTTTTCTCCTGCAGTAATCACTTAATCAGAGAGATTTTTCACTTTTATAAATGCATGGAAATAAATCCCAGCTCATCTCAGGACCAAGTTCTATTCCTTCTTCAGGGCATGAAGGAATACTACTGTAATCTGGTATTCCTTCTAGACCAGGACAATGCTGGGTCTCAGATATTTCTTCTAGACCAGGATAAGGCTGGGTCTCAGGCTTTAAAGCAGTGTTTCTCAAAGTGAGGTCTACCATAATACTAGCAATATCTCAGAATTTCTTAGAAATGTATATGCTTAGGCTCTACTATAGGCCTAGCCATGCTTAGTGAAACCCAGCAAATCTGAATTTTAACCCCTACTGCTGATACTGATGCATACCTAAGTTTGAGAAGCACTGTTTTGGAGGGTTCCACTCTGGACCCCCTCCAACTGCAACCTCCCCCTGGGGTGAGAGAGCCAGGGCTGAGAGTGACAACTCAGAATCAGAGTACTTCTGCAGGCTGCCTGCTTGACCATAACTTTCCACATCACAGTTCACATTATGTCTAGATCATGCCTCAGAACCCAAGATCAACCAGCCTTGAGTCAGCTGGAGCTAAGGGTTCTTCTGAAGACCCCCTGAAGTTGAGCATGTTTGTATGGCCCTCTCTGTTTACACTTGTCTCAGCCTCCCTTTCACTCTCATTAGGTCTCAATGACATTTTGGTCAGTTTTGAAATACAAGCTATATTTTGTAAAGCTTCCGTGGTGACCCCAAGGAAAAGTCAGGGCTGAGAATCATGGCTGCACAGGATGAATGGGAAACTTGACACTGGCTTTGATGAGCTAGCAATGAAGGAAAATGATCAAGAAATGAATATGTCTCAGAAAATATGAAGTGCAGGTATGGTCACACCATTGGCAACAAGAATGTGTGAGCATATAGCTCGCAGACTCTTGAGGGGATGTTGTCCCTGTCTCCCCTTCCCACACTCCATCCCCAGAATTATCTAGGTATAATTGACATTTGTGAATTTTGAAAGTTTTTTTTTTTTTAACTCTTTGCACACCACTTAAAATGTTCTTTGGTTTTGGAGCTATGATTAGCTTATTATCAAGTCCAAGGACTATTTGCTGACATTTTTAATTCCAAGCACTGGGGGATGCTTGACCGAAAAAACTTCTTAGACCATTCATCCCTCACAGGTGCTGGGACCCAATGGCTAGTCCTAAAACCAGCTTATATCACATCAAAATGCTAGAGTAGCTGGCGCGAGCTGCAGTCCCCCTCCCTCCTGGATTCCACCTGCTGGAGTTCTGTGAGCTGGGAAAACTCACCAGGGAGGCTGAGCAGCAAGAACATGTTGCTGAGGGCATAATAATAACTGTTGGTGCTCCTGCTGTGGTTTTCATTGCTGTAACTGTTCCCCCTAATGCTTCCCTCTCTCTATTAGTTCTCACTCTGAGTCTACACACAAAGAAAATCTGAAATCTTTTACATTGAAAGTCTCTTTTCCTAATTTTTAGCCTAATCAGACATTTTTTAGTATGGAATATGACTGTGAGGTTTGCTGACTGGGAGCTCTTTCTTTGGGGAAAAAAATTCAGTTTTGGCCGTTTTGAAATGATTTGACGTGTTTTAACTATTTAGTGGTTTTGGCACAACCAATAGGAAAATAGTGCATCTGGCAACAGGACTTAGGAAGATATTCAGGTTCAGCAAAACCGCTATTCTTTTTTTTGACTGAAAGTTTCAGTGCTGACAATTCTGAAGCGTCTTGCCACATTTCTCTAAAAGAGAAATAGTCCTATGGCTCTTTTGGAGATTCTCAGATAAATTATGAACTCTTCCTAGCAATTCCCCAGAGAGGCAGCTCAAGGAAGAAATCATCATGGTGCTGACCTTGGCGTTCAGAATCAATTAGCATTTGCTACAAATGTGTGTGGCCTTCTGGGGTGAGTGGTGGGACACAGTCATTGTATTTGGCCAACTGGATCTGTGAGCTGTGGATTCACAAACTATGCAATGTCAGTGCCATAGAGAGGTTTTCATAACCTGGGTAATCACAATGACACAAATGTGGTAGAAGGTAAGACATCTAAACACACAGCAGCCTTCCATAACAGGGCTGAAGCCAATACATTTTTGCAAGAATGTGCTACTAAATAACAGTCCTTGTAGTGGAGCCCATCAGCTTAGTAATACTAATGATATATCTATGATCTACATTTGAGTGCCAAAAACAATCCAATAGTTTTTCAGACTTTTCTGCAACCCTAAGAAAATATCTCCTCAATCCCAACTGGCTGATTCTTAAACCACACGAAAAAGATCCATTTCAGTTCTGTGCTGGGCTTTTCCTGGCTATTGTTTGCATACTTGGGACTAAGAGCAGACAGAAGTATTGGGGAAAAGGGGGAGCTCTAGGGTTGGTTGGAAACAAGGTTTACATCCAATAATATCAGTGCCTACCAAGGCCTCCAGCCTACTGTAGATCGAGATGACCTTCTGGGATGGAATACATGAATGAAAACAAAATGCTGCCAATGAGAGCTAACTGGGATCCAAGCGCTTTATTCCATTTGCTTTATCAGATTAAATATCCTCAGCTCTTCTTGAGCTGGCCTTTTCCTCTCAGTGTGTGGTACGTTTTCCAAGCAACAGGTCAAGCAATGGTACAATACGTAAGTGTATAATGCAGTTCAGATGTAACTTCAGAAATTAAGACCAGCTAAGCATCCACAGCCCTGAAAAAGACCTGGGAAAAATCTTGACTAAACAGACACACAGTGTTCCAGGGCTTTAAAAAAGGCAGACAATTCATCCTTCCCTGAACGAGGGATAAGGGACAAGCTGTGGGACTTGAATGTAAAAATCCCTGTAGAAGGCCACCCTTACTCGTTAGAGTCAATGAGATGTTGCTGTTGTTTAGTCGCTAAGTCATGTCTGACTCTTTTGTGACTCTATGGACTGTAGGCTGCCAGGCTCCTCTGTTCATGGGATTTCCCAGGCAAGAATACTTGAGTGGGTTTCCATTTCTTTATCCAGGGGATCTTTCTGACCCAGAAATTGAACCTGCATCTCCTGCGTTGGCAGAAGGGTTCTTTGCCATTGAGCCATCTGGCTATTTCTATTTGAGCAGCTGGACTTCAATTTCACTGCAAAAACTGTTGTGCCCCAAACACCCTGCTTCCAGGAAAACATGGATCACAGGCAGCCAGCACATTCTGGGGATACCGAGTCCCAGGGGCACATCAGATGCCATCCCACCCCATGCCCCCTCGAGGGAGTGAGTGACAGCTCCCTCGCTCTTCTGTGCTGACATTTCCTGGCTTGTCTGCTGACTTCACACTCAGAAAATCTGACTCAAGGCATGAAAGAGATAACGCAGCCCAGCTTTGCCCAGGCATGCAGCACATGCGAATCCTAGGTAACCTGAGGCTAAGATAAGAGCTGGAAATGAAAAATTTATTTCCATGTATGTGTTTGCCAGGAGGCTCTGGGCTGTTTTAGCTACTTCCTGTGTATGTCTTTAACAATCCCAGCCCCAACTGGGCACTTATTATACAGATCATATATGCTTGATGGGGACTGTCGGAATGTCAATGGGCTGGTTAACTATTGCTTGGTGGCTCAGCAGTGTTCAACTCTTTGCAACCCCGTGGGCTGTAGCCTGTGAGGCTCCTCTGTCCTTGAAATTTTCCAGGCAAGAATACTGGAGTGGGTTGCCATTTCTTTCTCCGAGGGATTTTCCCAACCCATGGATCAAACCCGTGTCTCCTGCACTGGTAAGATTCTTTACCATTAAGCCACCAGCGAATTCCTGGCTAACTGTAATAAGGGGCTGACAGGTATTAAAGCTCTCTTTAAGGAGTTTCATCTAGCTCCTTCATTTCCTCAGGAGGAAAGATCAGGGGAGATGAAAACTGCTGTCCCCCTAAAGTCACTTGATTCTAATACAATTATATTTCACAACACTCAGTCTTCTAGTGTTTTTTCTTTTAGGCCTTATTTGACCATGACATCATGAACAAAAGCAAAACCCTGCACTGAGGAAATTTACTCCAGAGCTAACAAGGGACCCACAGAGCGCATCGTCTCCAGGGCCCGGGGCACTGTGGGTAATTAGGAATTCCAAAGATGAAGGCAGACGGTTTTCCCTGTTCTATCACTGTGCACACACACACACACACACACACACACAGACCAGGCACTCAGTCACTCAAGAGACAAGTTTAGATGTTTAAGGTTCAGAGAAATAGAAACTATTTACTTTAGAATCTCAATTGTTATTTTACAGAATTATAAGCTGTTAGAGCTATAAAGGGGCTTCCCTGGTGGCTCAGAGGGTAAAGTGGCTGCCTGCAATGCGGGAGACCTGGGTTCAATCCCCGGGTCAGGAAGATCCTCTGGAGAAGGACATGGCAACCCACTCCGGTACTCTTGCGTGGAAAATCCCATGGATGGAGAAACCTGGTACATTCCACGGGGTCACAAAGAGTCGGACACGATTGAGCGACTTCACTTCAGAGCTGTAAAGAGAGTGACTCTGCACGCCCCTTGATGGCCGAATTAACCAAGGCCCTGAGTCCTCATCGCTTATCAGCTGTATGACCTTTAGCAAGTGACTTAACCTCTCTTTGCCTCAGTGTCTCCTCTCAAAGGTCAGAATTGAGTTATTGAGAGGCTTAAAAGAAATAAGCACTTAGCCCAGGACCTGGCACCTAGCTGGTGCTGCATAAATGCTAGCTCTTCTTATTAATACCATTAAAGACTTTCAGCTGTAATCTGGCAGGCTGGGTGCAGAATAGAAAGTGATGCCCCTCGTCCATCCCATGCCCTTGTCTGGCTGTCTCCAGCAGGAAGAAACCCTGTTTATGTTACAGTCGTTGTTTACATCCCAATCTTTTTGGAATGGCTGGCCAGGCACATGCTCAGTGGCCCCGTCTGAGCAAGTGCGGGAACACTGTCTGCAGCTGCAGGATGATTATCTGCAATCATTTGCTGACAAAGATGCTGAGTAACGAACTAAGACATTTGTTTTCGAAATGATCCATCTTCTTCAGCCTTGTCAAGTCAGAGGAAGGAAGCTACTCCAGCTATGACTAAAACTTGCCAGGCCCTGTAGAGTTCAGAGCGTCTTTGCCTATGGTGATTGCTGCCTTACAGGAAAAGTAGATCATAAGAAGAATATCAACGCAAAGGTATCTTCACGGTCAAATTTATGCTCACTTATCTAGGAACTGGGGATAGATTTTGGCATCGGCTGGATCATTAACTTCTTGAGGTCTTAGGTGTTTTTCTCTCCATGGGGCTGTCTCAGAGTAGGCCCTTGTATGTGTGTTAGTTGCTTAGTCGTGTCTGACTCTCTCTGACCCCATGGACTGTAGCCTGCCAGGCTCCTCTGTCCATGTGATTTTCCAGGCAAGAATAGTAGGGTGAGTAGCCATTCCCTTCTCCAGGGGATCTTCCCGATCCAGGGATCGAACCCAATGTCTCCTTCATTGCAGGCAAATTCTTTACCATCTGAGCCACCAGGGAAGCCCCAGGCCCTGAAAGAATGTTTATGGAACAGAATTGAAAATTCTTCCCACAGCTGCACCAGACTATTCAAAGTAAATCTTTTTAAAAATATTATATTGATTAATAACAAGAGGTCCCAATTTATATTCCTGGATTACTGGGTGAGCCCCCCGTCATGTTGACAATGTGATGTTTTATTTAGGAAGGAGAATGCCCCATGGCTGGGCTGACAGGTGCACTGCTAAGGAACCAACTGTCTTAGCTCTGAGCAAAGCCTCATTCCACCTTCATTACCAGCACTAAAAAGCACACAGGTGTCAGGCAAAACAAACTCATTTCCGGCTTGCTTATTTTTCTTGTCCAGAATTTCTTTGGAGAAAGCTATGCTCCAGTCCAGCCATTGGTCCTCTTGTGCAATCCACTGGGATAGCAATCACCTCATTGTTTAGTTACAACCCTTGAAAAGATGAAAAAAAGAAGAAAGAAAAAAGCAGAGCACCCACATACAGGATGAGGGTGGAGACCGCATGATGATAATGAAAACCATTTGTTAGTATTTCACTCCTTTCTTTGTGAATCAGCTGAGTTCCTGGCACCACGCCTCTGTCTGTGAAAGGCAGCTGCACCTCCAAGGCCTTCCAGGGACTCCTGCCACCACGTCTGGCCTAGAGTGTCACCCTTTATCCCCAACAGGTGCTTGACTGGTGGCCCCAGCTCCCTCTGGGCCACAGCCATCAAGCCTGGCGCTGGTCCTCACCTTCTATCCTGGGGCACCTCCCCATCCAGCGTGACTGTGCACGGCCTTGGTGACCTCTAAGCTCTGCCTGAACCAGATGTGGTCCACTTTGAGTACGAAGGGCTCTCCTCTTTACCTGCAGTATCCACCCATCTGTGTCCAGGATTGCAGCCTCTACTTTCTAATTATTTCTACTTTTCTTTCTCTCCACAGACCTGATTTCCCTATTCCTAAAATAAAGATTAAAACATTTTTAAGGATAAAAACCAAAAATAAATAAAAATGAAAAAAAAAATAAAACAAACAGAAAGCTTTCAATAAGCAAAACTTCCCAAAATTTACAGCCAGTAGAACAGAATATGTGCTTCCCTGGTGGCTCAGTGGTAAAGAATCCACCTGCCAATGCAGGAGACAGGAGTTCCATCCCTGGGCCAGGAAGAGCCCCTGAAGAAGGAAACTGCAAGCCACTCCAGTACTCTTGCCTGGGAAATCCTGTGGACAGAGGAGACTGGCGGGCTACAGTCCGTGGGGTACAAAGAGTCAGACATGACTTATTGACTAAACAACAACAACAGAACAGTGGTCTGCTTAAACATCTTTGTTTTCCTTGCATTGTCCCCAAGAAAGGAAGCATCTTGAACTACATACCTTGTAGTTACAGGCAGAACCCAGTACCAAATTCTCTGTGCATTTGTGCTCATGAAGGCCTAGTACCTAAGTGTCCCATGGCTCTCTGCCCACCTTTCAAATAGATCACAGCATTCATACAAGTCAGGTCTCTTATTCAGATCCACAGAGCACAGCAGCATCATTTCCAACCATTACCGCCACCTCCACCGCCATTACTGTCACTTCCACCACCATCGCCACCTGCATCACCATCACCACCAGGATCTTCTTCATCTCCATGACCACCACCATCCAGCCATCACTACCATCATTCCCTTAATGCTTCCTCACCACCACCAGCCTATCATTCACCCATCACCACCACCAGCACCACCACTGCCATCGTTTTACCATCACCATTATCACCCCCACGATCAATACCACCGTCACCATTACCACCACCATCACTAAAGGATTAAATAACTTTCTGGAGTCAGGCAGGGAAGTCTGACCAATGTTTCTCAAGGCTTCCTCTTGCTGAGCCAGAAGAGGGCCAAGCTGGGGGTCATTTAGTCCCTTGCAAGCAGTTAAGTGAGCTATTTATGTTCCATATAACTCCCAACTAAGTGAGCAGAGCTGGGTCTAGAAATCAATATTCCTGCTTTCCATCTATGTATTCCATCAGACTATTTCCCAGCACCCATTCTGGAAGTTGTTTTTTTTCTCTCCTGAGTTTTGTTATTGTTGTTAACTTTGTATTTCTAATAATGTTGATGACATTAGTTTAGACCTTGATAAAATTCTCTCAAAATAGGAGTATCTACAACTATCAAGGACGTTGTAAATAAACACATGTACACTTCCAAAGGTAAAGAAGGAATTATGTGCCTTGTCTTCCAGAATGAGGCCGGTTCTTCCATTTGCCTGTGCAGTGTTTGAGGATCAGTACACTACTGTTAGGAGAAGGAAATGGTAACCCACTCCAGGGTTCTTGCTTGGAGAATCCCAGGGATGGAGGAGCCTGGTGGACTGCCGTCTATGGGGTCGCACAGAGTTGGACACGACCGAAGTGACTTAGCAGCAGCAGCAGCAACAGTCTGAAGGCGAGTGGGCTTTGTGGTTAGGTCCCTGCAGGAGGGAGAGCTCTCCCTGACCCCTCCCCTCAGCCTCCAGGAGGTACTCCTCAGGCTAGTGTGACTCTATGCAGTGACTGGCTCCCACTTAAAAGATGGGGGGAGTTCCCTAGGGGTTAAAGGCCGGCCTGAGGTGGCTCTCTCGTGGCCCCTCTGCACCAGCCGGAGAAGGGCCACCAGTGTTCCAGAAGAGGACGGCTCCCTGGCACTCTTTTCCCTCCAGACATTTGTTTAGACTCCAGAAGTTTGAGTTTAGGCTTATGGGGAAAAGAGTGTCTGGTAGGATAGAACCCCTACCCCCCGCCAAAATCCCTAGGCATCTCCCTTAGGCTGCCTGAGAGGCACCGAAAAGGATGGAATTACCAATATTTTAGATGCAAGATTAAATGTAATGTAATATGATGCATTAAAATATAAGTCCTTCAGACTTCCCTGATGATCCAGTGGCTAAGACTCTACACTCCCAATGCAGGAGGCCTGGGTTCGATCCCTATTCAGGGAACTAGATCCTCCATGCCACAACTAAGAGTTTTCATGCTGCAACTGAAGATGCTGCAGGCCACAGCTAAACCCAGCAAAACCATAGATATATGTACGTTCCCAGCATAAACCTTGGGCTAAAAGTGAATACAACTACTACCACTAATAATAAGTAACATTTATTGTGCGTTATGTGCCAGACATTCTACTAACGGCTTTCTAGAGATTACCTTTTAAAGTACTTATTAACAATCTTCTGAGATCAATATTATCCCCGGTTTACAGATAACGAAACTTCCACTTGAAGTGGGGAAGTGCAGGTGCTTAGTGGGCGGCAGGAAGGATGAGAGCACAGGGCTCCCACTCTGTGGTCACTGCTCATCACCCTTCTCCAGATGCTCACAAACCGGGTGGTTCAGAGGAGCAACAGCTTCGCCCTCTGGGCTTTGTACTGAGAGCTGGTTTCTGTTTCTGTGATATGGATAATGTATAGGCGGGATCCTGCATATTCTCTGTTCTTGAATTTACCTAATCACTTTTAAAAATCGAATGGGGTGCACGTGTCTCTTTCAGATCTGGTTTCCCCAGTGTGTATGCCCAGACAAGTGGTATTGCTGGGTCATATGGCAGTTCTGACACGTGCACCCCAATGTTCATCGCAGTACTGTTTATAATAGCCAGGACATGGAAGCAACCTAGATGCCCATCAGCAGACGAATGGATAAGGAAGCTGTGGTACATATACACCATGGAATATTACTCAGCCATTAAAAAGAATTCATTTGAATCAGTTCTAATGAGATGGATGAAACTGGAGCCCATTATACAGAGTGAAGTAAGCCAGAAAGATAAAGAACATTACAGCATACTAACACATATATATGGAATTTAAAAAGATGGTAATGATAACCCTATATGCAAAACAGAAAAAGAGACACAGAAGTACAGAACAGACTTTTGGACTCTGTGGGAGAAGGTGAGGGTGGGATGTTTTGAAAGAACAGCATGTATATTATCTATAGTGAAACAGATCACCAGCCCAGGAGGGATGCATGAGACAAGTGCTCGGGCCTGGTGCACTGGGAAGACCCAGAGGAATCGGGTGGAGAGGGAGGTGGGAGGGGGGATAGGGAGGGGGAATACATGTAACTCCATGGCTGATTCATATCAATGTATGACAAAACCCACTGAAATGTTGTGAAGTAATTAGCCTCCAACTAATAAAAAAAAAAATTTAAAAAAAATAAATAAAAATAAATAAATAAATAAAAATCGAATGGGGACCTCCTGATTTATGGAGTGCCTTGACTTTGCCACTTCTCTGTCATGAGACTCTCCTTGTTTACTACCTTGAGGGAGACCAGAGACACTGAAATACCCTCCTCACTTAAATACTACCACCAAGAAATAGAGTCTGGATGGACCCGTTATTCTGACAGGAATGTAGGCATAGAAGACAGATGCTTAGTATGCTCAGGTGTTACTTACTGAGCAATTTATAGACAAGGGAATGTGTCTATTCCATGTACTCTCATATTTTGTGAATAAGACTTACTCTTAATTGTGAAACTGTGAAAAAAGCTGAAAAACCACAGCAAGACAGAAACTACTCACTCTGGGCTGGGATGTGATTCTCTGTTGGTTGGCTTTTTGGGTGTGAAGACCAAGCCAGAGCCTGATGGAGCCAAGTGGAGTCTGTTAATATTTCCATTCATGGACATGCAATAGAAAACCATCTCATACATTTACAGGAAAACATCACATATAATATCTTTGTTGTGCTTAATCAGAACCAGAGTAAAATTCCAGTCACCAAGAATAGAAACTTACACTAATGATTTCATTTTTACTCCAAGATATACAGTGTTTTCTCTGCCTGTTCTCTTTGTCACTTTCTAAAACAAGAAATTACCAAGCTATGACTTTGGTTTGAGGGATGGGTGAAAGCGGTTAACACTGAACAGAAAGTCAGAGAGATCGAATGTCAACGGTCCTTGGTGAATGAGCATCCAGAAGTGGATTCAGTTTGTGTATTGTTGACTTTATTTCCCAGAACCGTGTAAATTACTCAATCAGGGTTCAATTGTCCAGGATTCATGCTCTCAGCAGGGAGTACTTCATGTATATAATAGGAGGGAAGCAAAGGCAAAGAAGAGGGTGAGTCACCATCAGTGATTTTTTTTTTTTTAAAGAAGACTTGGTTGTTTTCATTATTAGCAAATTAAATGGTCTTTTCCAAGAAGAATGAGCATCTCATGCTATGAAAAACAGACAGGACACCTAGACAGAAGAGAAGCATTTCCTTCTGATTTGCCACATTGAATTATACTGAGTTGAGTAAATGGCTTGCCATTAGGGGTCAGGCTGCTATGTTGCAGCAGATTAATGGTTTTAATTTTAAGTTCTGGAGTGAAAATCTGGCAATTTCTTTGGCCCACCAGTCTACAGCCTTCAGAAACTCCCATTGAAGGAGACGGGCTTGCTGTCTTCTAACTTCTCAAGAATAGTGTGAGCAGGAAGAGTGCAAATCACAAGAAGGCTTTTCACCGGTGAGCAATAGCTGTCACCTACAGGCTGACAGTGACATTTTGGCAGACACAGCAGAAGCACACACACTGGCCACGAATTATGTGGCTTGGCCCCATCCCCACTGGGCACCATGGGGCATCTGAGTAATGCTGGCACTGACGATGGCTCTGGTGCTCAATCTGCTGCTTCCAATTAGGGGCCAGCCTGGGGCCGGGGCCAGGTCAGGGACAGAGGGAGAAACGCCTCTCTCATTTCCCATCAGCTTGGAGCTAGAAGAGTGTTTGTGGCATGAATGAATGAGTTCTGAACAGATGGAATCAGACCAGCCTAACACCTGCAGGCACTGGGACAAACTCAGTGAGCTGGGGTTCGCCCTGCCCTTAGGAAATCTGATGTCATCATAGAGGGAAACTGAAGACACGGAATGAGAACGACGGGACTATTATAAGAAGCACTTGAGAGAGGAGGAGAGTGGGAGGAAGTGCAAGAGCAGAAAAAGAGAGCAGAGAGAGAGAGGGCAGGAGAATGACCCGGGTGGGGGTTGGGGGGCAGTGGCCAAAGTGGAAAGAGGGGAAGGGGGACCCAGAGGGCAAAGAAGCAGTAGCAAGCAGAGGGGAACCAGAGGGAGAAAGAAATGAGAGAAAGACACACAGACTGAGAGGACTTTGAAGATGGCCTTGGCCGCAGCGCCAGTGAGGCGAAAGAAGCACTTGCACAAATCATAAACAGACATGCTCTTCATCCTGTGCTGACGAGATGTGATTCCTGGATTTCCCTGGAGAAACAGTCCAAGCAAAGGTAATCAGAGCCACTTATAATTAGCAGCTCCTTCCATCAAGAACCCAGATTTCACTGAATTGGCTTCTGGTGACCGTACAAAATAATCCTGATGATGTTTCAATTAACAGTCTATGAGAATACAATTTCTGCTGGAAAAATTCCAAATCTGAGCCCAAACCCAATGATAGCATTGCCTTGGCAGCCTGACAGAATGATTTCATTTCACAGGTTAGGGTAAGGCCATATCCCAGGGTACACCATGCCTTGAACACAAAAGTTCCTCATCACAGAGCCACCGTGCTGGGTGTGCCAGACTGACCCCTTAAAATAAATATGATCATGACCTCACCATTATCAGATGCAGAGAAAATGCCTTGGAAGAGAAATTGTGAGTAGAAAGGACAAGAGGACAACAGCAGGGGATTTGGGGCTTCCCCTTGATGGGTAGATCCAGCTGGAGTCAGTTAGAGTATAAACTTTGTTTAATCAAATCCTCATTAATCAACCCCCTAACCAAATCCAAACACAGATAAATGATGATGCACTTGGAATTCACATTGAGCTTGCATCACTGCTTCACCAGGTGCCATGCATAAATCTGGGGTGCAGGCTTCTGGGGCTGGAACTGCAGAGAGGTGGTCTTGGGGGTGCGCTCCCACTAGACTTGTGCCACTGCCATTTTCCGGTTACTGCGGCCCAGCCAGCCAGTGAAGGGGCTGAGGGCAACCACAGGCTCTGTGCAAGACCCACCATGCTTCTGTTCCCAGGGAGGCAAATGATAAAGGCAAACCAGGAAGGTAGGGCATCTGGAAACCATCCCATAATAAAAATGACTGGATGAATTAGAGGTGTCACAAATTTAGGAACACTTTCACAGGGAGGGGAGAAGAGCTGCTCTCCATTGTTCCAGGAGACACAACTAGGGGAAAAGCACAGAACTGGAAGAGAAGTGGGCCCTACCTCGACACGAGGTTGCCAATGATACCAAGCAAAGGGGAACTACTACCTGCTGCGGTAGAATTCCCTGTCATGAGTCATATTCAATTCAGGCTGAATAAAGATAACGGCCTCTCAGTACTTTCCTGGTGGTCCATGGCTGGGAGTCCGCCTTCCAATATAGGGGACACAGGTTTGATCCCTGGTCTGGGAACGAAGATCCCATATGTCTCAGAGCAACTTTGGAGCCCAAGTACCACAACGAGAGAAGCCTGCACCCCGAAGCAAAGAGCCCACATCCTGCAACTAAGACCTGATGCAGCCAAAGAGAAAATAAAATTAAAAATATTTAAAATATAATAGTCTCTCATTCTGGGGCTTCCTTGGTAGCTCAGACAGTAAAGAATCTATCTGCAATTCAATAGACCTAGGTTCAGTCCCTGGGCCAGAAGATCCCCTGGAGAAGTTTCTCATTCTAAGAGTATTAATCTTGTGTAAATTATCAACAATTAGAACAAATAAAAGGAGGGAGAGAGAGAGAAAAGGAAGGAGAGTAGGAAGGACGGCATGATAGAAGGAAAGGGGAGTAACGATGTAAATAGTGAGGGTGATTCTTCTTGTAGTCCTACCAAGCTAGCACAGGAGGTGGAGATACAATTCTTCCATCAGTGTCCCTTTCCATCGACCTCTCCTTCTGTGAGCCGGTGTGGATTTAGTATGTTTTAAACAATATGGCCCCTTTGAAGCCAACAACACCCAGTGCTCCACCCAAGAAAGAGCAATCTGTTCCCACACTGAAGGAAAATCCAGCTGGTTAAACTTATTGGGAGGCATTGTTATTCTTCAGCATGGGGCCTTCCTAAGGGGCTTTTGAAGGTAAAGTTGGCTTCACTTCACTGCTGTCTTGTACACTGACTTTAGAACACAGACCTGCTGAAGGGCAGATAGATGGTCTTAAACAGAAGGTGGATGATGTGGAGGTAGCTGCAGGTGTCCTATTGAGCTCATGGTAGCCGCTTCTTTGCACGTTCACAAGACCCCTTGCTATGCCGACTAGAATTACTCATCTGTCTTAGTTGAGGCTAACAAAGCATGGCCTAGGGACTGAATTTGAATTTCCTGCATTGGCAGGCAGATTCTTTACCAATGAGCCATCAGGGAAGCCCTTTATTCTTTACACTTTTTGGGTGGGTTTCCCTGGTGGCTCAGTTGTAAAGAATCCACTTGCAATGCAGGAGATGCAGTTTGGTTCCTGAGTCAGAAAGATCCCTCAAGTAGGAAATGGCAACCCGATCCAGTATTCTTGCTTGGGAAATCCCATGGACAGAGGAGCTACAGCCCATGGGGTTGCAAGAGTCAGACATGACTTAGCGACTAAATCACCACCATTTTCTAAACAGTTTTCAGTGAGACATGAAGAATTTCTTATAATCAGAATAATGTATTTTAAAACAATTTGACAGCTGTATACTTAAAACTGTGGAAATGTGCATAGGGTTCACCCACTAATCCCACTTTTGAGACTTTATCCCACAAAAATAATTCTGAGGAAAAATCTATACTTACGACTTTTTCCCCTAAATTATTTATAATTGTACAATCAAAAGCCAAGTGTCCTCAATAATGGGATAGGTCATATCTCATATCTCATATCATCATCCCATATCTCAATAATGGGATGGGTCATTAGTTACTTGGTGGAAATCTTTTTCTAGAACTTCTGTGAGTCATTAAATATGAAAATGGTAGAGACAGTAAGAACCTGGAGGAATGCCTATACTGTAGTGTGGGATGAGGGGTGGGGTGAGGTGGTGGCAGAAACAAATTAGGAAGGCTATGTATGACCTCTTTGCAGCCAAGGGAACTCACATGTGCATGGGGGCCAGGCCAGGAAGTAAATATCTAAAATAAAAACAGTTGTATTCAGTGTTAGAACTTAGGGTGATCTCTTTCCCTTCTTGCCCATTTTCCAAATGAATCATCATGTCACTGTAATTCCTTTATAATAAAAATAAGGTCCATAAACCTTCCCATGTGTTCTTTCTGGGATCTTGTCAGGTTTCAGGTGATACCAGTTTTGTTCCAGGTTTCATGCGATGCTAGTTTTTGTCTCTTTTAGTGTTCCCGTCAAGGAGCCTGGCCTGGGCTTCTGCACTCTGCAATGGAGCAGCTGATGTTACCAAGCCACCAGGTTTACCCTATGGCTTTGGGTGGCTGCAGATAGGGGACATGCTTAGTCTGTGAGCAGCCTCGCTATTTGCTCAAGTTACAGTTTTATTGCTTTGAACAGAGAATGAGAAACTGATGAATGGTTCCAGGGCCTATGGACACACTTTCCATACTTGGAAGTTCTTGGGCATGTAATGAGACTTGGATTCTCCTTCATCTATTGTTGACTTAGGCGATTCTGTTCCCCCAAAGCTCACATAAGGTTTGGATATAATGGCAGCTCCTGATTATCTGTCCTATGGAAGGAAAATATTGGAAACAAACCACCAAGCTATTTGTAGCACATATCTTTTGTTTGTGTTCACCCCAGGCTTTGGGGAAGGGTGTGGAGAGAAAGAGGGATAGGAGGAGTGGGAGGAGGAGAAGGAGGGCGGAACCACTGACATTTGAAACATGCCTGACCCTCTCCAGGAATAATTCTAGGGGCTTGCTAGTGTGTGGTTCACTTACACGTCCCAGACAGACAAGGGAATGGAGACTCAGAAGTTAGGTAACTTGTCCCAGACCACACAGGCTAGAAAAAAGGAATTATTTAGTTCCGAAGCACAGTAGGCCTTGATTTCTATGCTCTGTGCACACACAGATAATCCACAAAATGAAAAAAAAAAAAAGGCTAGAACTGACTTTAATCACCATAGGTTCTATTATAGTAAATGGCTCTCAAGCAAGGGTGATTTTGACCCCCAGCCCCACCCCAGGGGATATTAGGCAACATCTGGAGACATTTTTGGTGTCATAATGGGGTGGGGAGTGGCTACTTGCATCTCAAAGGTAAAGGCCATGAATGCTGCTAAATATCCTATGGTGTGTAGGTCCACCTACCACAATTAAGAATCATCTGGGCCAAAATATTAATAGTGTTGAGGCTGAGAAAACTTGCCATATCATAATAGAACCCAAAGTAACTTAACCCCCCTACATTCACTTCCTTGTTCACTTTTGAAATGAAGTTTCTCTGCTTCTGAACACTTCTCAAATATATAAAGCATCTTGAGATGCTGTCTGCTTACTGATCATATGATTAGGAACCACTCAGCATACATAAATCAAATAAACGTGCATAAAATCTAGATGACAATGCCAAGTTCAAACCTGAAATTTATTAAGGGAGTTTACAGTGAAATTGCTAGCAAGAAATTAACAGCTCCCCAAGTGTTACCAATTGTGGCTAACCTAATCTGTATTAAATTCTATAATGAACAGCTAAACGTTCTCTTGGGTCTCAGGATTCCCATAAGGAAAATCAAAGATTTGGCTGTTCTCTGACAGCAAGGTCAAATCACTAAGTTTTAACACTTAAGCTGTATCTATAAGCAGAGAAAATTACTTTGGTTTGCTATGGCTTGCCCATTTGGAGGGGCAGCATACATTAATTTTGTTACTTCAATAGCATTAATATAGCCCCTGGATAACTAGAGCTAATGAATTATTTAATGCTTTTGTGGTTCACCATAATTTTGCAGGTATTTGAGAAAAACTCTTAGAAACTCTGCAAAACTAAAAAGGACTCAGAGATCATCTAGCTTAGTCTTGAACTGATCAACTAGTTTTCTCTGGATGACCTACTATTTGTCCAATTCCATGCTCAGTATCAGAGAGAATACTAGACAAGCATAAAGCACAAGCTTAGCACCAAGTAATAAACAGTATCGGGGAGGAGATGAGACCAGTTTGCAGGAAATATTTAGTGAATAACAGGTTCTAAATTGTGTCATGCAGACTGTTAGCAATGAACAGGGTTCACATGAAATTGTTGATATTTGTCCACATGTTTACCTCTCCTGTTACACTGACAGTTACTTAGAGTACAGGGACCTTGACACTTTCTTTTTGAGTTTATCTTGATGTCTAGACAGAGCCTGGTCTACAGAAGCCAACAAATTAATGTCGATTTAATAAATGAATGAATGATCTCAATAGGAAGTGGGCCTTGAAATCACAGAAATGTCTAAATCAGTGTTTCCTACCCCTTGGGGTGTCAAAAGAGATATGGTAAAACAAGGGTTCCATGGTAAGATACATTTGGGAATTGTTGGCTTAAGAACAGTTTTCTTTAATCAGAGCTTTCTATATGCCTGTATGCATTGGGAATCTCTAGAAGGACTCACTTTTTCGAGGTCAAAGTTATTTGACCATGGAAACATTTTTTTTACTGAAGATTTGGTAACATAAATTTGAATCAATACACTTAGAAATTTGAGAATAAATTATCCAAAGAAAATGGTTTCTTGAATTGATCAATGCTTCAAAAACTATATAATGGAGCCATAAAATTATGATTTGGGGAATCTTGAGAGAGAGGAGAAAAGAAGTCCTGTCCTTCTAAACCATGCTGTGTGAAGGGAAGACCAGAATAATTTTTATGCTGCCCTTGAGGAACTCTCATAAGTGGCCTCTCTGCATCTCTGGTTTACAGAGTTCAGTTTTGGCCTACTATGATGGCTTAAGCCTTGGATGGACATTCTTTAAAAATTTGGATGAGTCTTTTCTTAATATTCCCAGTGGGCTTGTACTTTTATTTTTTTTAATGTCTTTTGCCCTGAACTGCTCAACTGGGCTTGATAAATTCTCAGCAGACTGCTGGCCCCAGAGCCCTAGAAGATCTGGGACAGCTGCTGTTTGTTTTCCTGTAAATCTGTACTTGCTTTGATTTTGGTGGGTTTCCTTACATAGTTTCCAATTATAAGGATCACTTATGGGCACCAGTCTACAAAAAGGTAAAAGCAAAAATACCTATTAAATTTATTTACCTTATTAAAAGCTTCTTTTATCTAACTTTAATATAGCTTTCAAATGTAGAATTGTTTTCCCTTTTCTAATTAACTTTTGAAACAAGTCTTCCAGATCCCAAAGGGTTTTTTATTAAAAGACAGAGCAGTTTCAAAATAATTGATGGTGAACTGGGGAGTTGAGTAACATTCTATTGCCATTGGGAGAAAACACAAGCAGACAAGTGACACATTCTGTGAATTATTTCTATTTAAACATTTGAGCCTGAGGATACAGTTGAAGGCAGTGCTAAATCCATTTCTGCAAGTAGCTTTGCATTTAAGACAAATTTGTAAAATGATTCTTAGTGCATTGTGTCATGTGCTAGCCCAACATATAGCCCGGAATTTTGTACTTGGACTTTGTAAAGGAGTGAGTTATTGGGAATGGGCCTTGTTATAGCTCATCCTCATCTATACCAGGGCC
Organism: Cervus canadensis; assembly: GCF_019320065.1. Classification (NCBI taxonomy): domain Eukaryota; kingdom Metazoa; phylum Chordata; class Mammalia; order Artiodactyla; family Cervidae; genus Cervus; species Cervus canadensis. The sequence continues at coordinate 26,970,586 of NC_057387.1, read as the reverse complement.
TGGGGGCACAGGTCCTGCGGATGACACCGCAGAAAGACCCCCAAGCCACGTGTGGTTTCCAGGTGGCACAGTGGTAAAGAATCTGCCTGCCAATGCAGGAGGTGCAGGAGACTCGGGTTCAATCTCTGGGCTGGGAAGATCCCCTGGTGGAGGAAATGGCAGCCCACTCCAGTATTTTTGCTTGGTGAATCCCACGGACAGAGGAGCCTGGCAGTCTACAGTCCTTGGGGCTGCAGAATTGGACATGACTTAGTGACTGAGCATACTGCAAACAAATGGATGCAGCGCCTAAGTTGAGGGACAAAGTTGTCAGGTCCTATAGCAGTGTAGCAGAATGGGACAGGAGCAAAAATCCTGGCATGTCCAACTCACCAAGGTTTGACTGCATGGTGCTGTGGAGGACGTATGGTACACCCTTCCCCCCAAGACAAACCCTTGACCCTGGTGGCCCACGGCCAGTCAGCCCTCTGGTCACACTTGCTTCTGCTGCTTCCCTCAGAGCTTGGCTCGGGATGCTGGCTCTGCTGTGACTGCACCTCTGTTTTCTCCAGCACACAAAGCTCCGTTTGTGCTACTCCTTCTCCCCAGAATGGCTGCCTAAGTTCTAATAAAATACTGGGACCATCTCTCAGAAACATGAACAAACCGTCTGGGCACAGTGCCCCTTATAGATGATATGAACTGAATTTGAGTCACACAATTTGTGGCTAGCACTGAGCAACTGTTCAATTTAATTCAACATCCATGTGATGAGCACCTGTTCCGTGCAGGTGCACCATGCTAGGAATTGTAGGAATTACAAAGAGGAACAGGACTGGTCTAGTTGGGGTAATAAGTACACAAACAGCTAATCTGAAACGCAGAATGAAAGCATATTGTTAATTCAGTCATTTAGCAAATATACGTTGAGTACCTACTACCTGCCAAGGCATGATTCACGATATAGGGAATCAGTAGTGGACAGGGTGCAAAAGTTCCCTGCATTAAAGGATCTTAAATTGAAGGGATATGGACAGAAAATAAAGGACAAATAGGGACTTCCCTGGCGGTCCAGTGTTTATAAGAATCCACCTTCCAATGCAGGGGACATGGTTTAGATCCCTGGTTGGTAACTAAGATCCCGCGTGTTGTGGGGCAACTAAGCCTGCAAACCCCAACTACAGAAGCCCATGCACTGCGGCAAAGAGCCCCTGTGCCACAGTGAGACCCAGGGCAGCCAAATTAAAAAATTTTAATAAAAAAATAAAAAGTTAGAAGTTTAAAGAAAGAAAAAGAAAGGACAAATAACCAACAAAATGTCAATTGATGATGACTGCTGGATAAAACAAAGATGGGAAGGATTTGGGAATCACAAATTGGGGAAGTGCTACTTTGTAACAGGAAAGTCCCATGAGGTGATGTTTACAGAGATCTGATGAAGTGTGGCAGAGAGTTATGCAGAAATGTGGGAGAAACATTCTAGGCAGAGAGGATGGCCAGTGTGAAGGTCCTGAGGCAGGAATGTGTTTGGCTGAAAAGAGTAAACATTCCCCTGCAGCTGGGGCAGACAGATCCCTGCGGAGGGCAGCAGAAGAGGAGATGTCAGAGGCAATGGAGACAGTCCTTGCAGGACATTCTGAACCATAGTGAGGGCTTCAGACTTTATTTTTAAGGACAGGGGGAGCCATGACAAAGCTTTGAACAGGAAAGTGATCTGATGTGATATATTCTGAAAGGAGCACTCTGACTGAACCTGCACAAGGCGGACCAAGAATAGAAGCAGGAAGATCGGTGAGGCAGCTCCTGTGATGACCTGGCAAGGGGCAGTGATGATCAAGACTAGCATGGCAGTGGGAGGACACTGTAAGAGGGAGGTGCTGAAAGAACAGGGTGAACAGGATTCTCTCATGGACTCTGATGTGGGAAAAGTGAGGAAGAGGAGAATCAAGAATGATTCCGAGGTCTTAGCATCCAGCAGGTGCTGCTGCTAAGTCATGTCAGTTGTGTCCAACTCTGTGCAACCCCATAGACAGCAGCCCACCAGGCTCCTCTGTCCCTAGGATTCTCCAGGCAAGAACACTGGAGTGGGTTGCCATTTCCTTCTCCAATGCATGAAAGTGAAAAGTGAAAGTGAAGTCGCTCAGTCATGTCCGACTCTTAGCGACCCCATGGACTATAGCCTACTAGGCTCCTCTGTCCATGGGATTCTCCAGGCAAGAATACTGGAGTGGGGTGCCATTGCCTTCTCCAGCATCCAGCACGAGGGAGCTATAACTCACTGAGGTGGGAGAACACCAGGGAAGGAGCAGGTTTCAAGGGCAGAATCAAGAGTTTAGGTATGGACATGGTAAATTGTGATCCCTATTGGATGAGAGTTGGAGTAGGCAGTTGATTCCAAAATTTGGAGTTAAGGGGCGAGGTCAAGAACTGTAAGTATGAATTTTGGAAATATTGGGATTTGAAAATGTCTAAGATAAGGAGTCTGGTGAGCTAACTCACTGAGGTTTATTATGTGATTCAATTTCTGACCTTCATTCTTCTGTAGATGAAATTAAGTCTTCCTGCTCTGAGACTCCTTTGTCCCCTTTCTGTGCCTTCCCTGGTCAATCTCTGGAAGCTTCTTGAAATCAGAGACTGCCTTATTTAGCTTCCTATTCCGTATGCTGCCCAGCATGCGCCTGGCATGTCAGAGGCTGCAAACCCTTGTTGAGTTGGGCTGAGCAAACCATTTATCAAATACCTGCATACACCCAGGGCTGTGCTGTGTGATATTGTGAGTAGTATAGGACACCAGTTGGGAGTCAGTATCATTATATATCAACCGGGAAAGAAACCAAGAGGCCATCTGTAAGACTGAAAGGAGATGCACAAATAGTCGGAAAGTGGTCAGGAACCTAAAGTCTGGTTTGGTCTTTGTTACTCTCTGACATTGGCTAAGTCATCACACACTAAATATTGCATTTGTAAAATGATCTGGACTGATTACCTCTAAGAGTCCTTCTAGTCCTAAATTTCTGCCTCACCAAATTATGCACTATTTATAGGAGTAACTAGGAAGAGATCTAAGACCTGATGGTTGTTGCTTAGTTGCTAAGTTATGTCCGACTCTTTGGACAGTAGCCTGCCAGGTTCCTCTGTCCATGGGATTTCCCAGGCAAGAATATTGAAGTGGGTTATCATTTCCTTCTCCAGAGGATCTTCCTGACCCAGGGATCTCCTTCATTGGCAGATCAGTCTTTACCACTCAGCCACCAGGGGAGCCCTCCAAGACATGAAGAAGGTTAGAAAATTCAAGTTGGGCTCTAGATGTTTTTTCACACTCATGTATCTCAGGTAAGTTCAAAAAAGAAGACACTTGATATATTCTCATTGCCTACATATTGTTTTTGCAGAGCTTGGGTGTCATCTTAAAAGAAAATTAAATATATGTATATAATGATAGCTGTGTTTTATCAAATATCTCATATGTGCCAGGTATTATTGAAAATATTTTATTTATTTATTTGGCTGCACCAGGTCTTAATTGCAGCACATGAGTCTTTAGTTGTGGCGTGTGGGATCTAGTTCCCCTACATTGGGAGAATAGAGTGTTAGCCAGTGGATCACCAGGGAAGACCTTGCTGGAAATACTCTACATGGATTATCTCACTTAATGCTCAGAATAGGTCTATGAGTAGAGTTGTTTTGTACAGAGGAGGAAACCAGAGCCACATACACACACACACACAGATAAATCTCAAAAACCAATCAACCAACTCACTCTAACCATGTTTTACTCAGATTATAGAATTTTAACCTAAAAACCTCAAAGAGAGTCAATATAAGTTTGATTTAACTTGTAAATCTTAGAGCAATTGAAAGAGTTTATTAACTAACTAGCCTTTTAAGACATATTTTCCCCAAATGATACTGCATATTAAAAACAAAGATTTCCCCATAACCTCAAGAATTGTTTACAAGTGGAATATTATGTGTAGATTGAGTCTAATTTTCTTGAACAGGCATACACAATTCCAGATAGGCCTCCGTGCTTTCTATTGCAATCCCACTACTCAGAGATAACTAATGTCAACATTGTGCGTACACCATGTTGACATCATGTGGACAAGGAATTGTCTTTGGTATTCAAATTTTCATACCAATTTCATTTCTAGAAGTACTGAATTGTGACACAGGCCTGGCCCCTTGGAGTGTGTGGAGAAAGGAGGGGTTTCGTCTTGCCCGGTTGGTAAAAATGGAGCCTTGCACAGGGGTGAGGCAAAGGAGTCATGGGTTCTGTAATTTTCCAACGTGATGGCACTTGCATGGAGCCACCATCTGTTAGCAGGGCAGCTCTGATGACTGGGCATCTGATTTCAATAAGCCCAGAGAGTGGCTCCATCCCACAGCGCATTAGCAGGCACATCTGCTCTGTCTCCACACTCCACAAGCCAGTGGAAAGTTGGTCTTGTGGAGCCTGTGGTCCTGCTTGACAACAGAAGACAGTAGTTGCTGTTGGAGCCTGTCCAATCGTTATGGAGGTCAAGTTTTGACCCAGAGCCTTTCAGGGCTTAGAAGCCCGGCTGGTATTGTTCTTTATCATTAGTTGTGTTGTCTCAATTAGAAAAAAAAAAATCTATGAAGTCTGGATGCAGAAATCTCAAGTCTGGAATTCCTCCCACATATGGAAAGTAAGACTCACTCAAACAATGCCACTGTGTTTGTCACCCACATACTTTGGGATCTGACCACAGAGAATAATTTGCACTTTATCCAAGCTCTCTTCACCTGGGGCTGATAAAGAGCTTCCACCAAGCAGAGCCACAGTCTGGGGACTGCAGTCAGGGGACCCCCGTCAAGTGACTCATGTGGCAGCAAAGTAAGTACTGGGTGCTCGCTCTTACTGGTAAGCCACCCCTGCACGGGCAAGAGTCCTGTGTCACTGAAATGTTTGGGTCATTATTGGCATTAAGCCATTTTATTTAACAATATTTAGACAATGCACGTAATAACATAAACTAGTTAATTGTTTCGATGTTAATAAGGAAAACACCCCTTGATCTTCAGATCATGTGGGTTTCAGTAGAGCAGATAGTCTGTGCTTCTCCAGGAGATGCTAAGTGGACAACATGAGTCTTCACCCTCTCAAAGGCTGCCTCTCCCCTGGCCCCTGTACACAACTTTCCCCTTCTCTGGGTTTCCCATCCTCTCTCTGGCCTCTCTTCTAGGACCCAAGGGGGCTTCCCAGGAGCAGGTTGCACCCTGTTCATGTGGAGCCTTTGTGTGAATTAGTGACTACAAGGAGATCCAACCAGTCCACCCTAAAGGAGATCAGCCCTGGGTGTTCATTGGAAGGACTGATGTGGAAGCTGAGACTCTAATACTTTGGCCACCTGATGGGAAGAGCTGACTCATTTGAAAAGACCCTGATGCTGGGAAAGATTGAGGGCAGGAGGAGAAGGGGACGACAGAGGATGAGATGGCTGGGTGGCATCACCGACTCAGTGGACGTGGGTTTGGGTAAACTCCGGGAGTTGGTGATGGACAGGGAGGCCTGGCATGCTGCGGTTCATGAGGTCGCAAAGAGTCAGACATGACTGAGTGACTGAACTGAACTGAACTAAACTGAGTCCCCACTCATCACCTCAGCTGGATGCCCGATACAGCAGGGGTCCCCAACCTCCAGGATCTAATGCCTGATGATCTGAGGTGGAGCTGATGTAATAATAATAGAAATACAGTACACAATAAATTCAATGCACTTGAATCATCCCAAAACCATCCACTCTCACTAAGTCCATGGGAAAACTGTCTTCCACGAAACCACTTCCTGGTGCCCCAAGGGTTGGGGACCGCTGTGATATAGGACGCAACCTGCATGCCTGCAGCCCCTCTACTGATGGGTGGACAGGACTTCCCTCTGGACCTCCTCACTGACTCACAAGATCTGGGCCAGGACCCTGGAATTACTGCACATTGCCAGAAGGGTCAGTAGGCACCCTTGGCCTCCAGGGCAGTGGCAGGAGAGGGACGGGGAGGGGATGTAGCTCCTTTGCATGGCAGCCAAGAGCTGTCTTCACATCCACCTGCCTCTTGTCTGCATCACTGTGGGCAGCTCACCCTGTGCCAACCTCCTTTGGCACATCTTCTTTGACCTCTAGCCACCCTCTCTCCTTCATCCTCTCCTCCCTGCTCTAAATACAGAGCACCTACAGACAGGCACCGCTCCAGCATCACCATGTCTCTGCCACCCTGGTGGTTCACCTGCTGGTCTGCCAGCCTCATCCCTTCTGGGGAGCCTCCATCCCTCAGCACAGCCCCTGCCATCCTGTGTGTACAGTTTGCTAATCAGATAATCAAATTCAACACTGGGTGTCAGTAATGCTGCCCTGATCACTTTGGGTTTTGCTTTTAAGGGAAGCCTGCTGGAGACTCACAGTCCACTAAGTGCTGAAACCCACAATGGGCTATGGGAAGTTAATGTTGAATGGCTTCACAGGACCCCATAAGTTGGTCCTTGCACATTCATGCCTGGCTCTGGGTAGAATCCTGGCCAGACTCGCTGGTTGGTGTCACCCAGCTTTTACATCTGACTAGAGATTAAGCTAGTACAATGTTTGAGTTTCCACAACACAGAGGGTGCCTTCTCCAGCATAAGCCAAGTGTGATCATCACGGGCTCCCATCCAGGAGCTGGGAGATGATCAGAGGGACTCAAGTAGAGTGTCCAGCTTCTTTTCCCAACCAGACCCTATGGCCAGTATTTTCCTTCAAGATTCTCCATCTCACAGCCCTGCTCAACCTCCTCCTTTGCACCTGCACCACCATCCACAGCCACTGTTTGTTCCCCTGTATTCTGTATGCACAGCAGACACCACACACACACACACACACACACACACACACACACACACAGGTGCACACATGCCTTGGGAACAAAGGTACTTCCACTGCAAAACATCCCCTCTGTGATGTCCCACCTGCCTTGCTTCCTGCCAGTCTTTGTTAAGAACTCAAAGCTCACTTTTTCTTTTGGCAAATCCCTTTAGAAAACTGGGAGGACATTGGAGGGTACAAGGATGGGAGAATAGATTGACTCTTTAAAACTTCACCAAATCATATATACTGCGAACTCTGACCTGCACTCACTTGGTGTTTCCTGCACCTACAAGCAGACTGGGGAAAACAGTAGTGGTGCCATCTCGTAACCTTGTGCCCTCAGCTGGGCTTTCAGCCCCGGGTTCTTGTGCCCCCAGCAGCCCAAGTTATATTAAGGAAGAACAATGTCAGCCTAGCAGCCTTAGCCAGGCTCCGAATTCCTGAGGGGTCACAGCCTGATAGAGATCTGCCTGCCAAGTGTCTCATACAGCACTAGGCAGGCGTGGGTGGTTGATAAATATCATTAGATGGCAAGGGGGTGACGAAGACCACAAGAACGGGCTCTTTCTTGGAAGCCAGATGGCCCAGGGTCTGATATAAACAGCCCCAAGGCCTAAGTCACTTGTTGACAGTGCCTTTCTGGGAACAGGCTCTTGGTAGAGACTCTGCAGGCAGGGGACAGGCATTTGGCTTAAAGGGCAGGGTTTGTGCTGCCCACAGCAGGAGGCAGGTGGAACGTAGAACCATCTTGGTAAAGACGGTTCTCCAAAGGAAAGGGACCTTGATTTGTAGCATCTCCTGCTTTCTGGGATGTAAATCCTCCCACCACAGCAAATAGCAAGATACTAGCGTGACTTCACTGAGCATGAGGTCGGGAAGAGAAGTTTGCGGTGGAGCAGGTACGAGCCTGCTTGAGCCCAACTCCAGCATACCACTTTCAAAAATATGCTTCCCGGATGAGGTAGGAAGACTTCCCTTCATCTTGGGAACATCTCTCCTTCTCTTTCTCCTGCCTGCCTTTCAGATCTCAAATGAATCATGTCTTTCTCCAGGAACCTCCCCTGCCTTCCTAGGACCTCCCTCTATGATGGCACATGGATCTTTCACATAAGAACTCAGAGTGGACACTGCTCATTCCTTTCTGCTTCTTGCCGCTGTCTTCCTGTCTGGTCTGTAGCCCTAGGAGGGAGGAACTTCGTACAGTTTTCGTCCACTTTGTATCACAGGTGCCTCGCACAAAGTTGGTGCTTATGAAATAGCTGATGAAAGAGTGAGAAAAAGAAATGCGCTAAGACCTGAGCTGGACTTGCCTACTAACCTTGATTTTGGACAAGGCAATTCACCTGCTAGCTTTCTGGCTTTTTTTCCCCCTCCTTAAGAAAATTTGTATCTATATATAAAGACTGCATGATTTTGCATGATTCTTCAATGCTAGGAGTTTATGGATATTTGAGTCAGAAACAGTGCAGTTTTTGAATGTTTGCGGCTGCTTCAGCAATGTCTCCACTTTTGTGTGTGTGTGTGTGTGTGTGGCGGGGAGTGGTTACAAGTGCCTGTGTATGTGTGTCTATGTGTGTGTATGTGTGGTGTGGAGGGTAGACAGGGGCAGACAACGGAAGCCTGAGAAAAGGGAGAAGAAAATCTCATAATAAAATGTTTCCATTTCCTTTTCATGTCCAAGGCCACTGGGTCATAGAAGAATCCATATGATAGCCAGCCCTGTGGTATTAGACTTATCCCAGTGATTCTTTCTCCCAAAGGCTGAAGGCTTCCTTGGAATTAAAATGAAGTAAGAACTTCCAATCAGTTCCTAAGTCCTTTGTAGGCAGGTCCAAGTCTTAAACATGCTTATATCCCGCTAAAGCCCTGAACAGTGCAGAGAGAACCCAGTGACACCTGCTGAATAGTTAGCTTTAAGCAGACCTCACCTTGGCAGTTAAGAGTTAGTCCTAATCACCAAGTTTGTTGGGACCAAAATGTTCCTCCATTTTTATAGGTTTGCTCAGGAACACACGGGCAGAAACATCCTCAGGACATTTTATAAATTTTGGTAGCTTTGATCATGAATAGAGGCAGCTTAAAATTTACTTCCCCTCGAGTCCAAGAAAGCTAAAGGACCCTCGTCTTTGGGATTTCTTTTCTGTCCCAGTCTAGCACTTTCTGGCAAGAAGAAAGACAAAAGCTAAATTCTGGGCCCTGGGCTTCCCTGGTGGTTCAGCAATAAAGAATCCTCCTGCCAACGCAGGAGACACGGATTCGATCCCTCATCCGGGAAGATCCCACATGCTGTGGAGCAGCTAAGCTCGTGTGCCACAACTACCGAGTCTGTGCCCTAGAGCCTGGGAGCTGCAACTCCTGAGCCCACATGCCACAACGACTGCAGCCCCCACACCTAAAGCCCGTGCTCCACAAGGAGAGAAGCCACCTCAATGAGAACCCTGCATACCACAACTAGAGAGGCGCCCCCACTTGCCCAAAGTAGAGAAAAGCCTGTGCAGCAGCAAAGACCCAGCACGGTCATAAATAAATAAATAGATAAATAAATTAAAATTATTTAAAAAAAAAACTCTGGGCCCTTTTCCTGATTGTTGCAGAAATTCATTTCAAGGGCCACAGGCCCCTCGCTTTTGTGACCATCCCAGAGATGAACGGTGAGAGCCAGGTGGCACCACCTCCAAAGTCCTGTAAGAAGGGAAAGGAGCTGCCCCCTGTCTATGCAGAGCATGGCATCACCTTTCCTAATGATGAAGCCAGATGGTGGCAGGGAGGAGAAGATCCCAGAAATCTGTGGAAGTGACTTTCAGCTGGCTGTAAATGCCCTGTGACAGGGACAGATCCTTGCACATGGGGGAAAGCTGCTCCAGCCTAAATCCTGGGATAGTGCTTTGGTTGCACGTGTCTATATATAAGCTTGACCTGAGTAAAGAGTTGAGAGAGGACCTGGCATGTAAAAGACAGGCTGTGATAACAAAAACCATGACAACAAGAAGGGTAAACCTTTTGAGCCTCAAGTGCATGGTGCTATGTTAACCATCTATAAGCATTATTGCATTTAATCATCACCACAACTTTATTACTCCCATTTGACAGATGGCTTAACTGAGGCTTACCTCCACAACTGAACAGTAGCCACAGTGACACCACGATGTTGAACTTCTGCCTTATTTTCTCCCAGTGTTTTAAACTCCATTCCTTCTCCCCTCACTTCACAAAGACCTTAAGCTTCAAAATATTTCCATGAGTCATTGACTGAAGTCTGAAATTTTACTTTCCAAGATTTTAATAACATAATGTGAGTAGTTGCCATTTGTTGAACAGCTTTTAGGTGCCAAGTACTGTGCTAACTGTTACCTATAACGCTCTCATTTAGCTACTGCTTTATAAAGGAGATATTGTTATTATTCCAATTTTACAGTTCTGCCAGGCTCCTCTGTCCATGGAATTCTCCAGGCAAGAATACTGGAGTGGGTTGCCATTCCCTTCTCCAGGGGATCTTCCTGACCCAGATATTGAAGCCGGGGCTCCAGATTCCCTACCGCGTGAACCACCAGGGAAGACCTTACAAAGGAAGTATTGTCATTATTCCAATTTTACAGTTCAGGAAGCCGAGAATCAAAGAGTTTCTGTAATGTATGTGAAGTCACACAATCAGCAGGAAAGAAGGGCCAGGGCTCTCCTTTTGCTTGCTCTGCTGTCTGTGAGTGGTTCACTGCCTTCTGACCAAGGGAATCTGATGGCCGCTGAGAGCATCTGCCCCTGGGATAAGCATCCGTCTGAGTCTTTGTCAGCTCTGTATCTCTAGTGTGAGTGAAGGGTCAGAGACCACCTTTTGATGGAGTAGAAGTTTGAGAGCATCAAACTTCTGTATACCAAGGAGACCTAATGATGGAAGGGAGCTCCAGTGACAAGCTGACAGAAAGATTGTGTGACCAAAAAGTCAAAGTTGAGTGTCAGCGGCTCTCTGAAGAAGCAGGGGAGAGACGGTCAGCTCAGGGGTATTTTATGACTTCTGAGGCTGTGTGACAGACAAGCTCATCACCTTAGCTCCACGAGGCACATGGGACCCAGGAGGCTATGAGACTACGTCTGCGGGAAATCCGTATTTCTATGGACTGAGTCAGGGCTAAATTCGTTAGGGCAATGCAACACATCTGAATTTCATCACCATTAAATCACTCTTTAGACCTTGTAAATGTTCCTAATGATATTTTTGGTAGGTTGGAGTAAGCTGTCTACATCTGAGGTGTGTTACTTTAAACCTACATTAACAGACTCATAAAATAAGGTGTTGGCTGGCTAATCCCCTGTAGTCATACCCTCAGAAGTATCCAGGAAGCAGAATGAACCAGAGTTATGAGTAAGTGTCCTGAGGTAGCCCCGAGGGCACAGACCCTGACCATACAGGTCACTTGGATTCCCCTCCTCAAAGGCTCTATAAATCTATAAACCCTGGAATCCTGAGACCCTGGAAAACCAATCCACGATCTGAACCCACCCCTCTCAAGAACTGGACATGAACATCCTTATTGTGAGGCATCATGGGGAGGCCAACCTGGGGCAAGGGGCACCCACTCATCACCTGAATGTGCTGCACACAGATTGTACATCATCTCGTGTGGCCTTGTGGGATTTGCTGTTTTTAACTGAAGCACAAGAACAATGTTTGGCAATGGGTCAGAATGTTGGAAACTAAGACTGTCCTGGAGCCACGATTTTCATAATTATCTCATGTAGTATCAGCTGGATACTACATTGGGCAGTACAATGTTTATTCAGGGCACAGTCTCTGCCTGCGAAATCTGATTCTACCCTTTACTGGCCTTTCTAGCTTCTCAGGCCCAACTCAACAGTTGCCTCACTTGGCTCCTGGAAAACTGATAGCAGAAGAACTTCCAGTTTCTTCTCCAGAAACTATTAATACAATCAGCCCTTCGGGATGAGTTACTTAGAGACTTTCCCCTGAAGATGACCTTTCTTCCCCTTTCCCCCACCCCCACCCCCTCCCTCCCTCTATACTGACCTCTGTTCCTGATCTGAACCAACTTGAGCCTAGATTTCTCCTCCCTGCTCCTGCCTTCCTCCCATTTGCCTCTCTTTTCTAGTTCCTCTCTTCAATCGTTCATCTAAGACCCCTGAGCTCTCCAACTTTGCTCTCTATCCTATTGAATATTAAAGTCCATAGCTGGCTCTAATCTATAAGAGGTGCTCCCAGGTATATTCATGCTTCAGAGGAGGCCAAGCTTCCAATGCCCTGCTCCATTTTGGGCCAGCTTAGCTGAACAGGTGGGGACTCCACAAACTTGCAAAACAGCCCTTCAGGAAGCCATCCCCCACAAGCCGATTCCCACTGATGGTCTCCTTTCCTAACCTTCTGCAGTAATCGCTGTCTGTGACATACGCATCAACCATTCATTCATTCATTCAATGAATACTTCTTGAGCTTCTATATGTGATGAAGCCCTTGATGAACACAACAAAGTCCCTGTCCCCATTCTTACATTCCTGTGGAGGAGTCAAATAATAAACAAACAAACAAAAAACAAATAATAAAACTAAGTAGTATGACACAAATAGGGCGGGGCAAGGGGGGAGAGTCTAACATGGCAGGGTTTGGTTGAGTGGGGATAGATGTATTAAGTTATAGTGCTCAAGAGGTGTAACACCCAAGCAGACCTAAATGATGATCAAAAGCTAACTATGTGAAGAAGATCTGGGCTAAGAACCACTGAAATAAGGCCATGGCAAGAGTATGGATTTTATTCTATGTTTAATTGGAGGGTTAAGAGCTAGGACATAATGTGACATGATTTACATCTTTCAAAGGGCTCTCTGCTGTTAGGTTAAAAGGTTGTAGGGGAACACGCGTGGAGGCAGGGCATCCGGGAGGAAGTCTCTGCAGTAATCTGGCTAAGAGATGGTAATTTGGACTGAGAGGCAGTAGTGGGATGCGAGAAGTGCCCAGGTTGGGTATTTAGTTGGGAAACCAAGAAGACTTGCTGGTGGATTGAATAGAAAAGGTGATGAGCTACTACGTGTAAAATAGATAATTAAGGAGAACCTACTATGCGGCACAGGGAACTCTACTTGGTGCTCTGTGGTGATCTAAATGGGAAGGAAATCCAAAAAAGAGGGATAAATGTGTCCGTGTGGATGATTCACTTTGCTGTGCAGAGGAAACTGACACGGCAGTGTAAAGCAACTAAACTCCAGTTTGAAAAAGCACTAGGTTGTTTGGATGGGCTTCCCTGGTGGCTCAGGCAGTAAAGAATCTGCCTGCAACGTGGGAGACCTGAGTTTGATCCCTGGATTGGGAAGATCCCCTGGAGAAGGGAACAGCTACCCACTATAGTATCCCGGCCTGGAGAATTTCACGGACAGAAGAACTTGGCAGGCTACAGTCCATAGGGTTGCGAAGAGTCAGACAAAACTGAGACTTTCACTTTCAGGTTGTTTGGCTAAATAGGCCAAGAACTATAGAGAATATAATATTAGTAGGCTTAAGAGTAAGCTTATCCAAGGGAGAAACCATACACTGTTTCTAGTTGTGTCCCTACAAACTAGCAGAAAGAACATTGGAGAATGTTTGTTGAATTAATAAACATGAATAAGAGAGTGAGAAAAATTAAAGGTGATGAGGAAGGTCTAATCAAGGATAATTTCCTGATTTGGGGTCTGAGCAACTGGGAATAATGACATCATTGTCTAAAATAGGGAAGACTAAAATTAGACTTGGAGAAGAGTAGTTCAGGGGTCAACAACTCTAAATCTGAGATGTCCATTAGATGTCCAAGTAGACATGACAGTAGAACCTGAGAGCCTGGAGCCCGGGGGAGAGGACCAGCTTGGAAATAGACATCCAGAAGTTGTAGAACCTATTTAATGCCTGGAGAGGCTGAGATAGACCATCTAGGAAGAGAGGAGTACAAAGAAGAAAGGACCCTGGGCTGAGCTCCAGGCACTCTATATTTAGAGGTCAGGAGAAGGAAAAGCTGGCAGAGGAGACAGAGGGGACATTAGGAGGGCTTCACGTCTTGGAAGCATCCTGTAACCACATCTGCCTTGGACTGTCCTCAGCCAGGTCACCAGCTAAGCAGAGAGCCCCTCAAGTACTCATCCATGATTAGTGCCAAGGACCACTACAAAGCCAAATTTTGGACAAGCCAAGGACTTGGCAGGAGTCATGTTGTCTAATCTTTACACTAAGAAGTAAGTGCTACTAGCCCCATTTCACAGCTGAGGAAACCAGAAATTGGAAAGCTGCTGGAACTTGCCCTGGTCACATGTGTTTTCAGCCCCACTCCTAGGCCTGCAGCTTTGGAGAGTCTGATTCTACATTCACGCTTTTTCCACTGTGCCCTTGGCCTCCGCCTCGCAGGGGCCCGCTCAGTGCCTGGCACAGGCCTCTGTTCCCACCACGGCAGGAGCAGCTCGTTTCTTCCCAGGATCATGTGAAGTGCTTTCACATCTGCTCCTGCGTTTGAGACGGGCAGGTGGGAACTGGGATGGCATACACCGAGCAAGTGATGGTCAAAGTCCCTCACCTAACTCAGGGCAGAGACAACACTGGTGCCTGGAGTCTCCAAGTTCTTTTCCAGGGTTCTCACATCTCACCTCTTATACCTACAGTCAAGGTGTCTCCCCAGCTGGCAACCGTATTCAAGGCAGAAGGTCGTTCCAGTATCCAGGGGCAAACTTATTATTCTCATTTTACAGATTAAGAAGCAGAGGCTCAGAGAGGCTCTGTGATTTGTCCAAGTCACACAGCTAAGAAGAAGCTGACCCAGAAATAAATCCCCATTCTCCTAGCTCTCAGTATGACAGAGCTGAAATAAATTATCTATATCTGATAACCATTTTTCTTTCTTACATAATAACTTTCCCAATCCATAAAAGAAATAAGCTTCAGACAGGTTTCTGGAATTTTCACGAGTATGAGTGTTGCCAGTCATAATTCTGGTTCATAATCATTAAAGAAGTGAAAATGAGTAGAATGTGGATATTCTGTGTACTGTGCCAACTTAAAGTTACTTTTGTTATGCTTAATCATAAAGGTGATTTAAAAATAGCCTACAACAAATAATATTTGTTGCTTTATTAAGCCCTCTAGTTTTTGACACATCCCACTCTTTTTTAAGAAAAATTCAAAACAATACTTAAAAGTTCCACTCCCAGAATATTTTCTTTCATTTCCAAGATACAGAGGTGCTGACACATGGGTGTGAAATCTGGAGTCAGGTTTTGGTGTCTGATCTCCTCGAAAAAGAAAATGAAAACATTTCTAAATGTTCACACTTTCCCCGCAAAAGGACAGATGCAATACCCTTGAACCCAGATGAAAAGAAAGGTAATTCATTTCATGCATAGAAACATTCTTGGTGGTGTGTCATGTTCTGGGACAGTTGATTCCATTTGTCATTGCAAGTTTCAGAAAGGGTGGAAATATGCTTTTTTTCCTCCCCTTTTGGGCACAGAAAATGTAAGTCAGCATCTGCTTTTTCCTAAAACAACAACAAAAAAAACAAAACAACAACTCAGGTGCAAAAGTGATGGATTTAAACAGCCTCTTAGCTGCTTTGTTTATGATCCAGTCAAGATCCCGATGCTTCGGTCAATATAACCCACCTGCTTAAGGAGGAAGGGGCTGTATATGATGTGACAAATGTCTCTCTTCTGCTATAAATGTTATTATTTTTTTAAAGATTTTTTGATGTGGACCATTTTTAAAGTCTTTATTGAATTTGCTACCATATTGTTTCTGTTTTCTCTTTTGGTTCTTTGGCCACGAGGCATGTGGGATCTCAGCTTCCCAACCATTTTCCCATGGAAAATGCAGCCCCTGCATTAGAAGGCGAAGTCTTAACCACTGGACCGCCAGGGAAATCCCTATAAATGTTCTTTAACATGTGCAACTGGCTTGATGGCATGAATTTTACAGGGAATGGTGGGATGAGTTGTGGTAAAGAAGACTCTTACAGAGATGAAAATTATAACATGCCCACTTTCTCCCCATAAGCCCCCCTGCCCTGCAACCTCAAATAGAGATGTCTTAACTGCCTAGAAACAACTGCCTTGGAAGGAGCATTAAATCTTTGGTCTGGACAGGAATTCAGCATTTGGGATGTCACTAATAATCCTCTTTGAATCTGAGTGGTGAAAATGGGGCCCTGGTGGGGGTGGGGAGTTGCATTTTACAGAGAGAGCACTGGAATGAGCCCCAGGGGAGCACTGGGAACACAAGAGGGAGAAGGTGAAGCTTCCGCCTGAACAAAGAGGCAGCAGTTTGTCATCGCTGATCTGTCCTCAGGGGACTGCATTAGCCAGGCTCTCAAGAAAATTGGGACATGTCACCTTTGTGGCCCCTGGTATGGGTCATTCTTCCATGTACCCTCAGCTGGAGAGGGGAGGTCTAGGGTCAGTGACAGACAGTGGGCCAGGCTGAGGGCTGCAGTCAGGATTAGGGTTTGGCTTACCTGAAGCCGTCAGCTCCAAGGCCAACACTAGGAGCCTGTAAGCTGTTTATAGCAGGAGAGAAATTGAAATCCTCCGCACTGGGGCAGCCTGGAGCCTCACTCACAAGAAAATGTTAGGCTCCCTGCTCTGGGCAGGGACTTCTTAAGAATTTGACAATGTCAACATTTTAATAGTATCTTAGCCCTGTTGTCCTTATAAAAATATACTGAGAAGAAAAGGATGTGATTTGTGGGAACAGAAGCTCCTTCCAGAGTCACTGTACCACCACATTAAGACCAAAGAATTTGTCCCGGTCACAAGGCTGGGGAAGGCTGTGATGCTGTGATACCCCGCTGATGCTTCTCAGTGACAGGGAGGGGGATGTCTTGGGCCCTTGGGACAATTACTGTCATGATGATGTCCAGGGAACAATATCACAGAAAGATGCCTCTGCCAACATGAAATAGAAGAAAGAGGGTAGAAAGGTAGGGATACAGACAACATACCATGCTATTGTTTCTTTGCTAGGCTGGCCAGAGATCTCAGGGACAAAAACATTTAGGGAGGTCGTCATTCTAACGAGGTTGAGTAGTCTCAACGAAGAAGATAAAGAAGATAAAGTAGGCAGAAGAGGAAAGGAGAAGACCACTGATGACAGTGGCTCTTGCTTACTGAGATCTCCTTAACGGCAGACCCAGTACCAAGCACTTCATACATCTTTGTCATTTAATCTACACAATAGCCTTAAGAGGAGGCAATTAGCCTGACCTTGCAAATGAGGAAACCGATGCTTAGAGAACTTAAATCCCCTAAGATCACACAGCTAGGAATCACAGAACTGGGACTTAACCCCAAGCTTGTCTGGCTTCAGAGCAATGCCCTTTTCTAAACCATGCTGTTGTCTGTGCCAAGAGCTTTTCAACTTTTTTAACCATGACTCATAGTGAAAAAATACATTTTCCTTCATGATCCAGTTTGCACACATATTGTGTAAACTTATATACAATTAAAACAAAGTTTTCACACATATTTCCCCTTGTTCCATGCAACACATGTTGATTTTTAAAAAATTTACTCTACTTCTTTCTTTAAAAAAAAAAGTTGTACTACTTAATTGATTTCTCATCTCTCTAATAGGTCCCAACCTGTAGTTAAAAAACCATTTTCCCTTACTTTATTCTATGACAGTGGGTTTGAAATTTTTTCAACTTCTTGCTTGATCCCTTTGGATGCTAGGCTGTATCTCTGCTTCTGAAGCAAGCTGCTAATCATGTACCCTGGACCATCCCTCTGGTGAGGGGACATCATTAATCAAATATTTCAGAAATTACAAATATCCGACAAAGCCGTTTGCTTGGAAAAGAGTCAGTCCAGGAAACCATCCAGAAAACATAATCGCTGATCTCAGGCACCAACTAGTAATATTTTAAGCAATTGATGCATGCTTTTGCAAAAGAAACTATTTTCTCTGCTTTCAGAACTTACAAGACACATTTGCTCTGACGGGGCCATGCACAGTCACCATCTAACAATAAGTGCCCAAGGAAAAGAACAATGCAAGGGTCTGTGAAGACTGTCAGTCCATCATCAAGAGTAGTGTTGTCTTTCTCAGTTTTGGGTGAGTACACCCAGGATCTGAAATTTGATTGCTTTGCAGTGGAGTGCATATGTCTCCACCCTGGTTTAGAATTTAGGGTGATTTTATTTCAGCAGCTAGGGGCAGGGACAGGGTTGATCAAATCAGATTTCGATCATGGAAAGTAAGGTCCTGATCAGGTGGCTTCAGCACAAGTCAGCCCTGAGGAGCCACAGACTCAGTGACTTCACTCCAAACAATGTGCATGCTAATTGAGAAAACATGTTCCTGTGATGGCCTCGTGCAAAAATCCAGATTTACAATTTTTTTTTTTAAATTCCTAAGAATTCCTTGAATATTTGCCATGCGTGTCTATACAGCCTCCAGGAGTACTTTTCCTTCTTATGGAGTAGAGTTCTGTTTTTCTGCTGTTGGCCCAGGTCAGGTTTTCAAAGTGTGGGATTCTGATAGACCAAGTGGGAACGCAGTCTCAGGCCTTGGGGAAAAGCAGGAAGAGGGCAGGAGGGGAGAAAAACAGCCTACAAACGCTGTTCTTTTCTGGGGACAGGAAAAGCAATTGAATCTCAATCCTCGGAAAGCCACTGTTCACAAAGCTCAGTGAACGGCCCTTCTTGGTGTTTCTGGTCCTTCGTGCCCTCTGGACTGGCTAAACCCCACCTGCCCAGCATTAGGACAGAACTCAGGCTCACTGGGCACTGACAATGCTCCAGGCTCTGGGCTAAGTAAGGGCTCTCCAGCCCTCCTTTCTTTCACCCTCACAACTGTCCCCGGAGATGCGCATTATAAGTCCTTTTTACAGATGAGGAAACTGAGGCTTCGAGTCATTATGTGGTTATAGAGCCAATAAGAGACAGAGACTGGGTCTGAAGCTGGTTCTGTTTTATGCCAGGGCTGTTTTTATACAATCCTACCTGCCTGCAAGGCATTCCCTTCCTCTAGGAATCCTTCCTAGAGGACACTGGTCATCCAGGCCTCTCTGAGAGTTGATGGGAACTTCTTCAATTAGTTTCCATTTCGATACTGCTCTCAATTTCTCCAAGTGTGTCCATCTGGATAATAAGATGAAACTGCAGGCAGGTTTTGTTGATCTGCATGGATGTTTTGAAGAGTGAAGGATCTGTACACTCAAACACAAAGTTTGGATTCTTGGAAAAGTTGGAAGATCTGGCCACATTGGGTCTACAAACCTGCAAAGCAACATGATTGCCTGTCTTCTTCCAATGGGGCATACCCTCTCTAGTTCTCTGCAGCCCCCACCAGCCTAAGTCTTACCTCATTTACATTATCTGATGAACCTCTGAAGCCATTTAAATTTTGACTTGAGAGCAAGCTCCTTGGGCAGGATTTATATTTATTATGACTCTCCACAGGGCCCAGGCCCCTGGTTAGCATATTAATCAAGATGCTCACTGGGAGAAGGCAGATCCATCCATGGCCTGATGTTGCCTTCCCAGGGTGGGGACTGTTCCCTCTTTAACCACAGATTATGTGCTATTTAGCAACAGCTGCCCAGCCACTGACCCTTGGGGTGGGAGAGCAGGAATGCCCGGCTGACATAAAAAATTTCACTTCCTCTTCTTCCTTCTCTTGTGAACTTGATAAGACACATAAAATCCTAAGGAAACCAGTTGTTGGAGGGAGGAGAAGTTGTTACGTGGGGTAAGGAACTGAAACATTCTTAAAGCTGCCAGTACAAATGGCCATTCTCAAGAAATGCCTTATTTAAAGAGCATTACATAACATCTCTGAGATACAAGTCTGAGAAGTTTGCCTCTGAAAGAAAATCACAGAAGAATATCTCTGAGTTTCCTTTCCCTCTGATATTATGAGGCCAAGGTAGTTCAGAAGATGAAATGTTTGGTTACAATTCTATCCCAATGAGAATGTTAATTACAGAAAGTCAAAATGAAGGTGGGTAAATTCCTAGGGAAGATTCGATGCTTCCAGAAAGATTTCTTCTCCCAGGGCAGCAAAGCTTTACACATACAGAGGCATAAGAAAATGCAAAGATGATGTTGCTCAATCTGAAGCGAAAAGCGTACCCCAGATCAGTACCACGGAAAGAGAGGATGGCAGAAAAGAACTCGTGTCTGTTGAGTGCCTGCTCAGCTGTGTGCCAGGCCTGTGCTGGTGGCCCACCAATATCACCCTGCTTGAGGTGCCCGGCCCAGCAGAGCAGGTCCTACTGTTACCTCTGTTTCACAGAAGAGGAGCACCAGGTACAAGAGACGCCCTCTTGCATTTCTGCTTTCCTGGTGCTCATCTCCCTCCTCCCTGCTTACTTAGTCCAGCAGCCTTCAGGAGCATGACTGCTCTTCCCTTTGAAATCACAGTCCAAAGGGAGTCTGCCTCTCTGAGCATCTCCCACTCAGCACGGGCGCTCAGAACCTGGTTGTTGACAAGGATGAGACGGCACCTCCAAGCCAAGCCTGTGCTGTGCTTAGTCGCTCAGTCATGTCTGACTCTTTGAGACCCCGAGGACTGTAGCCTGCCAGGCTCCTCTGCCCATGGGGATTCTCCAGGCACGAATACTAGAATGGGTTGCCCTGCGCTTCTCCAGGGGATCTTCCCAAGTCAGGTCTGCTCGGGTCCAAACACGGGATGGCGTTTGGACAAGTGAGAAATGCAAGTCACTTTAACCCCGCCTCAGATCCACAGTGACTAGGGGCTTGGACAGTACCTCCTTCTCTGGACCCGGGCTGAGCCCTCATGGTTTCCAGCAGGCAGCCCTCCCTGGGCTCACTTGGGAATGTGTGTGGTGTTCAGACAGATGATATATTCCACCAACCTGGCTACTGAGCGGACAGCCAAAGGAAATGGGAAAATCGGCCCATCTGTGTACCAAGTAGCACATACTTTGTGGTTACTGGGAGCCTGTTCTGCGGCAGTGGATTTAAACTGCCCTGAGTGTGGGACAGCTTCTGGGGGAAGCGTGGGCCGCTCATCCTCACCGACTTCAGAGCCAGATCATTCCACTTGCAGAGCTCTCCACCTGCAGAGGCCACCGCAGGCAGTGCCAAAACCTCTCCATCTGCTTACCCCAGTGGGGAATTTTCAGGGAAACCCTGACTGTCTGACTGACTAATACTACTACTAATAAAAAGATTTTCCGCATGTGAAAGAGGTTGGCCAAACTTGGGCAATTCAAAAAGCATTGTTGCTAGTCCTACTTGACAGATTGCATCACCAGACCCATCTCAGTCTCATCTGGGAATCTCCTTCCATCTCTGATGTCCATTTTTTTTTTTTTTTTGGCCTCATTAGGAATCAACTACAAACCCTGCCAGTCCTACTCCTTTGATAGTTTTCTCTCTTCTGCAACTTGGGGGTGTTGTTGTTCTTTACTCACAAAGTTGTGTCCAATTCTTTTGCAACCCTATGGACCGTAGCCTACCAGGTTCCTCTGTCCATGGGATTTCCCAGGACAAGAATACTGGAATGGGTTGCCATTCCCTACTCCAGGGGTTTGGGAGTGGGTAGCAAGCAATAAACTCCTCCAAAGAAATTATTCATTTTAGCCCTTTACACTATGAATAACCCAAATGGCTCTATTTCTGGTCATCCAGTGAGACCTTGTGGCAGAGGTAAGGATAAGTGAGAATAAACCCAGTGCTATATGCACCATCCCTCCAGTGTACATTGCTAGCCTATTTTTTCAATTAAATGTCACATTATTGATTCCCATTTACTCTCACAGCTTGGGCACGGCTGTATTAATTCGATGTCAACATGTGCCCATGTTGTATTAAGTGTTGTCAGTGCTGGGGAGGGCTCTGCTTCCTCGTTCGCTCATTCAGAGAAGGGGCCTCCTGGTGCTACAGTGTGATCCATTTAGTAAAGGAGAGCAGGATTTCCTCCCAGTGCTGTGGACACCCGGGGCAGGCAGTCTGCCGGTATTTTTAATAGCATATGGCAGAGAAGGAAGCCGCCATGCTCTGATACCTCTGGTCCCTTCCCCCCAACTCTTTCTGGTTTTCTTTTCATGTGGGCTATTTGTAGTCACACTCCACTGACAAAAGCAAAGGATGATGCCCAGCAGGACCACAGCACTGAGTTTCCTGAAGCCTGATACACTGGCTTTTGGAGGATGAAGCCCAGGGCTGGATCTCTGAAGCCCCAATTCAGTGATTAAGTAGAAGATGGCCCGACCATAAGGCCTGAAAGAAAGGTCCTTATTGGAAATTGCCAAGGGAATTCTCAACTGGGAGCCGTATTACCCTTTAAATAAGCATTTGGCCTTCCATGGGGGGGAGGGGATTTTGGGTTGTCACCATTTCTGTCATTTTGGTAGATAAGGCAAGAATACTCAACTTCCAGCATTACAGAAATAAGGCACCCTTAACCAAGAATCTTCCACAAATGCCAAGAGCCCCATTGAGAAACACTATTAATACACTACCGTTCTCCCATAGATTGGGAAAGTGAAGGCTGCGAAGTTTAGTGCCTCGCTCAAGATCACAAAGCTATTTTACCTTCTGTCTTACAACTCATAAACTACCACAAGAAGTTTACTCAAAATACAGGAGAGAAATATTAAGAGATCATTTCAGTGTAATTCCTCTTGAGGCAAACAACCTCTAGGAATTCCTGCAAAACATGTAAGACATTAACCCATAGAAGAGTAATAAAAAAAATCATGAAGCATAAGATCTTTTTTTATTATGTGATTTCACTGTTCTGGTCTTGGTTAAATTTCGTGGCTCAAGGTCTATCATCTCTGCTTAAATAGGACAATTCCATCCCTATGCATAACCAGCCTAAAGGTCAATGACCACAAAGCCTCAGCTTCTCCAGCTGTGTTTCTGCCTCAGGGCCATCTCGATTTTGCTACTATTTGGAGACTGGATGTTAACCGTCTCCCCACTATCAGAAAGCAAGGTCCCTGGCAATGGGTTGGGCAAGGGTCTTTTCCTCTTCCTTTATTTGCTAGAGGCCACCGAATGCTGTTCTGTGAAACTGGCCCATCACAGAGTTGATTTCTCAGGACTGGCTGAGCCTAGGAGCTGACAGTTTAGTTGATGGTTTGCAAGTTCAGAGGTGCCAGTCAAAGAAAGAAACCCTCTGGGAACATGGGTTGTTTGCTCAGAGATATCCAGACTTTATATGAGTCCTCAGCAAGCCTTCCACCGCCTGTTGAGGGCAGAGTGTCATTTTTCTGTGGCTCCAGTGCAACTGCCACTGAAATAAGGCACTCCATGAATGTGCAGCCGAAGTGCTCAGCACTCATTTAAAAGGAAAGTTGTGTGATTTTCTCATCAGTTTAATCTCAGCAATGATGAGAAACTTCCCTCGGGCTCCAGCCCTGCCCTGCCATGCCCTACCCTCCCTGCTGATGTCGGCAGCTGGGGCCCCCTTCCTGGCCACTGCACAGATTTTTCTCTGGAAGAGGAGAGTGTGAAGCCTCATTCTCTGCGCCTTCTGCCCCTCCAGGTTGAGGAGATCTGCGGTGGGAGGTAGGAGAAGGTGAGAACCCCACCCGTGGACAAAGGTTAAGGATATGGAAAGTCCCTAGTACTAGGATGGCTGCCCCAAGTGGAGACATTTTTCCAATTCTCTAGTGGGCCTGGGGAGCTTGAGGGTGAGATGGCTGTCCAGGGATGGCGTGGCACCAGCGGCTGCCAGAAAATCCTCTGAGATACTCCTACAGTCCTATCAATACATGTGTCCCCAGTCCCCAAGACCTTGGTCCCCCATTTCCCTTGGTACCTCCTAACATTTTTCCCTTCAAAGTTGCCCTTTTCCCCACTGCACAAAAACGTTGGCAAAAGCCTGGGGGAGGATTTTGGTGGCATGTGATGTTAATCCCAACCCCCTTCAAGGACCAGAGTCTGAGGAACATTCATTTCCTCTCTGAGTCAACACCAGCAGGGCCAGCCTGAGACCCCAGACCACTGTCACTCACCCCCCAACCCCAGTCCTCTATTACCTCAAGGTCCGGGAACACTGACCATGGTGGATTGACAGTCGGGTTGCCCAGGCTGACCTATGACTTCTCCACAAAAGAGACCCTTCCAGATCTAATGGAGTCTTTCTTCAGTGGGTCTTCAGAAGGGGAAAGTTTCAGACATTGGATAGGAAATTGTAAACACCACGCAAGAAGAGCTGGCAGGGCCCAACGGCTGTTGTCCTTCTGCATCACGTTGAGAAGGAGAGACAGTCCCCTTCAGAAGACTTAAGTGACAGCTTCAAGAGTCTGAAGACCCTGGAGAGAAGATGCTGGTGGGCCTGCCACTGCCCTTTCTGAATTTAAGAATGCAGCTGGCCATGCATGTGTGGGGAAGGAGGGGGTTGGCACTGCAGTGGGTGTACCCAGAGGATGGAGCCAGGACAATTAATCAAGTGCCTTTTCTCCAGGATTTTCATTGGCCTCAGATGACAGAGGGGGCAGAGATACCCAGGAGAGTCCTATTTTGGTTTCCAGCTGGGAACGTGCACTAAGTTTTCCTTAATACCCATAGCACCCAAAGGCTTTGCAGTAATACACTTTAATGCATGAAACACCCATAAATTATCCGACAAACTGTTACAACTTCCAACCTGGAACAACTTGGAAAAACCAGCCTAGCAAGCACGCTCTTTTTTAATCTCTCAAGTCACTAGAGAAGAGAAAGTTCAAGCAGAAAACACCTTCCATGAGAATCTCTGATTTTTTTTTTTTTTTCGGTAAAGCAAAAGGAGAGTTGTGATCAGAGTGAAGCCGCTTGTTTATGACTGCTCAAAGATGCCGCTCCTTGACCCCAAGTCCTGTCTCTCCCTCCTCTGGGTCTCTGCCGCCCGGACCTAAGGCGCTGCCCGCCCCACCCCTTCATGCCAGCTTCTCCTACACCTGGAAGCAGACAGCTGGAGGTGAGGCGTGTGACCCATGTAGCAGGACCTTCTATGGAGTCCCTTGACCAGCAGGCTTCCTCTATCAACCCCTGGGGCCATTACTCTGGACTCCCAGCCCTCCAGCGACCCGCAGAGGAGCCCAGAGACCCTGGCTCCACTCGCTGCACCAGGTCCAGACCCCCCTGCCCGGCTCGTCCCCAAACCTGGGAGCAGCGTCCCGGGGGCAGCGTAGCACACGCGAGACTGGGCGCACACCGCGCATTCGCCCTCCGCGGTGCAGACCACCACTCTTGCTGCCCCGCGCGCTCACAGCCCGCGCATCCCTCTCGCCCGGCTCCTGTACTCTCCCTCACTTGCGCGCTGTCCCCCTTCTAACCCTCGAGCTAGTCTTTGGCACCGCGGTGCCGCGACTGCAGGCGCCAGGGTTGCCTCCCGGACTTCCGACCGTCCATCGGGAGATCGGGAACTCCACGACCTGATAGAGCGCTGCTCCCCACGACTCGCCCGCCAGCAGAGGCTCCCGCGCTCCCGCATCCACTCGGGACGCTCCTCTCACCGCCGCACTTCAGCCCGCGGGACCTCGGGGACCGTGGTGCCCGGAGATCTCTCCAGACCGCGATCCCTGCATACTCTCCCCCCGGGAGCCTTAGCCACGCCGGCCCGCGCCCGTGTCCGCGCTGCACCCCTCTCGGGCTGAGCTCGGGGCAGCCTGACTCACCGCGGCGCTCCCCTCCGGCTCCCAGCGCTCTCTGCTGTGCCCGAGCGCCGAGCTGCTCCACACAGGCTGCTTGAATTCTTAGCCCCTCCTCCCTGAGTCACCCACTCCAGATCCTTTCCCCCGCTCCAACCCTCCCCGGCCCCAGCCCCGCACCTGCGCTGGCCAGGCGGAGGTGCCCGCCAGCGGGGGCTCCTGGGGACGGGAGAGGTTGGTCGATCTTGCCCCGGGAAGGCTGACTGGACCCGGCCTGGGAGGGGTTCAACCCTCCAGAGGTCAAAAGGAAGCGCACGCGGTTGGAGGGGCCGCGCGCAGAACCCGGTTGGCTCGGGATTTTCTGAGACACCAGGCCGGGATACTGGTTGCCGACGCCCACGGGCCGACAGGCTCGGGGTGGGCGGATTTGCTCGGCTGACCACGCACCCCCCACCTCCCCCACGCTTTCCTCCGGCATTGCCTGCAGCCAGCGCCTGGAGCCCGGCGGGAGTGTCCGCCGGACGTCACCTTCCCTGCCCTAGACTTCTGCTCCTCCTGCTTCTGGCAGCCAAAAGACACAAGTCCAGAGACCCCTTTCTCCTGGGACGCCTCCTGTCACCCTGGGAGAAAAAGAGCAGCCAGGGGAGCTCTGCAAGATGAAGGGGCAGAGGCTTCTCTGACACAAGGCCCTGAGAACCGTGGTCCTGAGAACCGTATCCCCCTAGAAAACCCTAGGGGCAAGGGCAAGTCCTCTGTAGAGAAAAGGCGCAGAGCACTTCGGCATGAGGACCTAGAATCAGAGCCTTCACTTAAGGCCCTGACTCAGGAAGCTTCCTTCCTGGAGTCCCTGATCCTTCTGGAGTTGTAGGCATGTTTGTCTGTGTGTGATGCCTGCGTTTTTCTGGATAGAGGGTGTGCAGCTTTCATCAATGTTGCAAGAGTTCTGTGACTCTAAACAGACCTAGGAAGACCGCCTTCCACCCCAGCCCAAGCCTTACCCAAATTCTTCTTTTCCTCCACCATCTGTGCTTTCTGTTGGATGGGATCTCCTGGATTACCCTCCAAGATTTCTTGGGTTCTGTGGAGTCAGAGCTTGACGGGGGAAGCGTGTCTGACCCATGGCCCATACTAGCAAGGCAGAAATACCCCCAAAGTCAGATTTCCACTAAATGTGCATCATTAATTGTAATAGTGTTCTGGGGGACTCATATGTCTTTGGAAATTCATTCCACCAACCCCTCTGGTGTTGAGCTTATAGACGTGTTTCTTCAGTTCTTGCTTGAGCAAATTGAATGCTGAATCCCTACTCTGTGCCTGATACCACAAGGGAGGAAGGCATGTGAGGAGAGAGACAGAGAGAGGGAGAGACAGAGTCTCCCTTTATGGCTGAAGCCATGCCACCCCAATCAATGTGAAGGTCACCCACAGGTGCCAGACTTAGTGAGGCATGGGGATTCCTGCTCTCAGACCAGAGGTGGCCCTTGTTCCCCAGTGGAGGGCACTTGAACAAGGTGAGGCTCTGCTTTGGCCCTTGACATAGACTGATGCTGAGGTTACCACGTCTCTCTGTTTTTGTCTTTGCCAAATACCTAGGTTTACCCGTTTACCTGAGAAGCATGATGTAGGAAGAAAGCCTCAGACTTGGAAGGGAGCTTCAGCTTTGATATGACCTCGTTATTTCCCAGCAAAGGCTTATCTGCTTGAGTTGTTCAGATACAAACTGCTGGAGGAACACACCTAGGAGGTGAGTGTAAATGACCAGAGCCACCGTGAATGGCCCTTTATATAGACGTGGCATTGGAGTAGGGCGATCCATTAGGTAATGTATCAGTCAGTCACACAAAGGAATTTCCAGACAATAGGACAAATTCATTCATCAATCATGTCAGGTATAAACTTGTTTGAAAGCGCCAGCCCTAAGCCTTACATAATCGCTGCCCAAGAATTCAGGGATGAAGTTGAAATTTTTAGAATAACAGAGTATTTGGTTGTTGAATGCAGACCTTTTGTATGTGTCCTTGTGTTATCACCCAGAAGGATAAAAGGTTTGGGGGCACTTGTGGTTCTTTTTTATGTAGAATGTAAGAGGGAGATTTAAAAGTGGTGTAAACAGGATACAAGCCTGGATACCCCATTCCCCAAATTGTTGATCTTATTCTGATGGCACATGTTGGTTTAATAAGCACTCCTTTCCATTCCTGAATGTCCATGAGTTTTAAGGGTCTTGAGTAAATTATAACATGTAAATAACAAACACACATTCCAGAGATTGATTATTGAGCACCTACCATGTGCCAGGGGCTTCCCAGGTAGCTCAGTAGTAAAAAATTTGCCTGCCAAGTAGGAGATTCAGGTTCGATCCCTGAGTCAGGAAGATCCCCTGGAGGAGGAAATGGCAACCCACTCTGGTATTCTTGCCTGGGAAGTCCCATGGACAGAGGAGACTGGCAGACTACAGGCCATGGGGGTCACAAAAGAGTCAGACACAATTTAGCGGCTGAACAACAACTGTGTGTGAGTCTGTGAGATGACCATGGTACCTGATCAAAGAGCTCGTGTGTCGGGAGCCTCCAGGACGTGCCTGGGCCGTGACAAGGTCACAGGACGAGAAAGGAACCTGCAAGGCAGCTCTCCCCCTCGAGGTTGTCTCAGGGGCCCAGTATGTCCCTCTCCTCCTTTTGTCTTACTCTCGTTGGGCTTTCTATTACTTTTTGGAAATATAATATATAGTAATAAGGCCTCCCTGGAAAAGTCTAAGCCTTTTTGGAGATGCTCATGATTGCTCTGGCTCAGGACATGACCATAAACATCAAGTCAGAAAAGAAAAGGCCACAGGTATAGTTTGGCTGCTTGCTTAAAAGATTATAATGTTCTAGAAAAGAGTAGAGGCATTTAGATTTAGAAGTAGATGTACTGCTTCAGATTACTTACTCCTTGGTTGAGAGGATTTTCATTATTGCTATTTCCTTGCTGCTATTTGTTCATTGTTTTTCTTTAAACAACAGGAGATTATGGGTATTTTTGTAGAGTTAGGAAATGGGGTACATAGGATTTCATTAGAAGATTTCTATTAACCAGCTTCACTGCCAATATCTCACTATTAATAGAGGTGTTTTGCTGCTTTAGAGGTGTTTTTGCTGTTTAATAGTTAATCATTGTAAATTGAGATTTTGTGGTTTCAGGTAAAGAAAAATATCAGGGTTTTCTCATGGTACTATTCTCAGGAATGTCAAACATGTTACTGTGACCCTTCCCATGTATTGTTTTATTACCCAAAGAATTTATACTATATCTGGAATCTATGGAACATTGTTTTTGTTCGAGTGAAAATGTTAGGCCATTGAGGCAAGAAGACTATGTACATTTAAGAAAAAACTCTGTTATCGGGAACGTTCTAGATGAATGCATAGGGGAAAAACATGGGGAAAAAAGTATTGACGGAAGCACAAACCAATATCTGATGTAATATGTGGTGACTTAAGTGGGGGGGGGGGCGGGTAACGTTCATTCTATAAAATCTGAGCTATCCTTAAAAAAAAAAAAAAAGCTACCTCTTCTACACAACCTTCTGTGTGTGTGTGTGTGTGTCTGTCTTCTTCCTCGCCGACGCCACTCATCTCTTGGGTATTCCTGGTCTCGCCGGGGCTGGACCGCGACACTCGTGTTCTTGTGGGGGCTGGTTATTAGATCCTGGCTGTGTTCATCACCATCTCTCCTGGTCCTGGCACCAGGCCTGGCACACAGTAGGTGTTCAGTGAATGCTTTTTGAAGCCTGCAATGCTCATAGCCATTTGCGGCTGTCAGTGCATCCATACTGCATTGGTTCCCAGCAGATTCCAGGTCAGACTGGCCTTGGCACCCAGACACATAACCAGATGTCTCTTCTCTTGCTTCTTCCACTTTCATGAGGATCCAAACAGAAACAACTTCCTCCTGGCCACTGAGACGAGGACCTTGAAGCCTGGACCAGCTACATTTATAGGAATGCAAACAGCTGAGAGGGCAGCAGGCAGAAGGAATGGTGCAGACAAGCAGAGGATAAGAATGTTTTCTGTACTAGATTTTCTCGAAAGCTTTTTATCCAGGGTATCAAAATAACCAGCAGCTGATGCATTTGCTGCCTCGGAGGACAGATTGTGGCGTGCGCAGTAATTGTTGTTATTTCTGAGGATGCAGAAGCCTGCAGCCATTGAGTGCCTTGTCAACAGCAACACTCAGCCTAGCACAAAGCTCCTGTCTCTCCCTTGCTTCATTCCAGAAGGCCAGGACCAAGTGCCTATGCTATTTAAAACACCAGGAGGCTCAGAAGTGATCTACAGCACTGATGGAATCACTGGATCTGCTCACAATACGTGTGAAACAGAAATATTATCCCAACTGCTGGAGGAAGTGATAGCTTCAGTTCAAAGATTTTTTTTCTCCCCCTTCCTGCTGATCAGAGTGGAGAAACACTTCAGAAGAGGAAACATCTTATAATGCTGAGTGAGATGACACAGTTACAGAATCACGGAGATGATCGCTCCAGCCACCTCGTTTATGCAGGAGGAGGACACGTTTCAGAAGAACAAGGGTGTAGACCAAGTACAGACAACCAGGGGCAGGATCAGAACTCAGGTCTTTTGACTTCTAGGCAAGTCTTCTTGATTTCACACTTTCTGGCTGAGGAAAAGACCTCCCGACCCTGCGTGGAGTGGGGAGGCTGATAAAGGAGCAGAGAACACTGCAGCTGGGGGGGGGGGGGGGGCTCCCTTATCTCCTCTGGAGGACTATGTCTACCTCTTCTTTGATATCTCCTTTCTTCCTCTCTGATCTCTTCACTTTCTCCATCTCCAAGGTCTCTTCACTTTTGCTTGTGAGCACTCACTTGCCTTTTCTCTTTTAAAGAAACAACTGGCCCTTCTGCAGCAGAATCACTGGATTTCTCAACTTTCTTTTACT
This sequence comes from Cervus canadensis, assembly GCF_019320065.1. Taxonomy (NCBI): domain Eukaryota; kingdom Metazoa; phylum Chordata; class Mammalia; order Artiodactyla; family Cervidae; genus Cervus; species Cervus canadensis. The sequence continues at coordinate 26,940,246 of NC_057387.1, read as the reverse complement.
ACCAAATTCCTCAGTGACGTCATCGACACTCACCATTTCCTTGGCTCCCCTTAACTGCCTGCAGTCTGGTTCCCGTCTTCTTCCCTTTCCCTTCCCCCTACTGAACTGATATTGTCTTCTTCAAGGTCACAGTTGCAATAACCACCCCACCACCAATATCATGATGGCAGCATTGATTGAGCGCATCTGTGTTTCAGGCCTGAACCCAGGCGGGATCAGTAACCATCTTCCATTTGTAGATAAGGAAGCTGAAGACCTAGGAGGTACTTCTTTTGCTCGGCCTAAGTCAATAGCTGAGCAGAGATGTGACCCAAGCCTGTGGTGCTCTTGCTGGTAAACACCATGCCTCTTCCACCTTTTGGCCAGGTTCAGCAGACTATGCCAGTCCTTAGCTTCTTCTCCAATGACCTCCGGCATCTAACATTTTCTTTTCCAGGCTCTTGTGACTACATCCTGGCTTGCCATCTAGCTCTCTGATTTCTCTGTCTGCCGGCAAAATGCAACTTGCCTCCCAAGGCTTAGTCCATGACTTTACTTTCTTTCCCACACTCATTCTTGCAGGTGTCCCCTCCTCGTTTAATGATTCTACCCCCTTCTTCAACTCTGACCTCTCACGCACGCCCTTCAGTCACTGACATTGAGTGTCCCTATGTGCCAGGTGCTCCCCGGGTTCTTGTTTTAGACCATATATACTGACACTGGCAAGGGCTCTGCTGCCATCCCACCGTCCCCCTCAGCACGTCCATCCAAAGTCTTTGTTCTTAACTCAAGCTGCAGCAACCCCATGGATCTCATCCTTGGAACCAGTCAGAGAGCCTAGCTGGGCTCAGAGCAGTTCAGCTCTTCTCCATTGGGGGCACCGCAGCCCAGGAAAGCCACCAGCTTGCAACTAGGAAGGTTTCATTTCTCTAAGGTGGCGTGACCTTGGGAGAAAGATCTATCCTCTTTGAGCCATAAGTATAATAACTTGTAGTTATAGAGTTAAACATATTAAATAAGTAATTTCTGAACACCTACAATGGGCCAGTCTTGTTTTAGGGGCCAGAGATTAAACAAGTAAACAAAATAGCCTCTAATTGTGTGGAACTTAAATGCTAATAAGTTGCTTCACCCACTTTTGTTGTTGTTGTTTAGTCATGTCTAAGTCCTGTCTGACTCTTTGAGACACCACGGACTGCAGCCCCGCCCCCAGGCTCCTCTGTCCATGAAATTTCCCAGGCAAGAATGCTTGAGTGGGTTGCCATTTCCTTCTCTAGGGGATCTTCTCAATCCAGGGATCAAATCCACATCTCCTACATTGGCAGGCGGATTCTTTACCCCTGAGCCACTAGGGAAGCCCTTATTAAATAGTTATTTAATATATATTATATTCCAGGCTCATAAAAATAAAATTGTGACTTGGTTGAGCCTGATTTGGAAAGGAGCGTGAGACAGACACAGAAATCAGCCACGATGAAACAGGCAGTGACCTCTTTAGGTGCAGGTCGAGTGAGTCTCCTAGGGAACTGGAGTCTCCCTTCTGCTCTTCTGATGCAAACAGCTGTGAGACTCCAACTTCCCAGAATGGTCCAGCTCTGTCCCCAGAAGGGCTTTCAATGACCTGATGGCCGCCACGCAGACCACCCAGATCTCATCCTCGTGGGTGTTGTGTTCAGAGCCCTCTGAGGCTCTCCTGCTCCCCACCCACCGGGGTGAGTCCTCAGTGCCCCTCAGGAGCCCCCACACGTCTACTGCTACGCCAGAGCCTACACCCGGGTCTTCACTCTTCAGCCCCCACCAGCCTGGGTGTCAGGCATTTCTGTTGGGGTCACTGCAGAGATACTCTGGGGTGGCACCCTCCAAAGTCTGTCTGTAGAGCATCCCGGCTGCTCTTTCCTGCCATGTGGTGCCATGTTGACAGTTAGGATCCATGATGCTAAGGCACAGGCCGGGGCCTCACGCCTTCTTTGTGATGCTCCCATGGAGGAGTCTGGGCTGGGTGGTTCTCTGTCACCTCAGTGGCCCAACTCAGTGAGCTTATTACAGTCCTGTTCTGGGGCAGGATCTGTGTGAGGGACAAGAAAACAGGTCATGGAGAAGTGTTTCCTGCCGCATAGGAACTTGCTATCCTGTGGGAAAACAGATGTGTCAATTGATAAGATACAGCCCAGAGAAGATATGGAAGCTCTGGGAATGAAGCATTTGACCAGCTAGGAGCTTCAGAGTCTCTTCATTATTATCCATTGCAGTAACATAAATTCTCTGTTCCTTAAAGCCCTGTGTCATCCGGCCTCTCATGCCTCTTCATCTCCCCCCTCCTGCAGCTTCCTTTTCTTTCCTACAGCTCCAGCCTTGGTTAACTTTTTTTCAGTTCATTTAACAAGCTGTGCTGGCATCTCTGGGCCCCATATTCCTTTTTCAGTGCTTCAAAAACCTATCACTCCCCCAGTTCCATCTTGCCCCTTTCTATTCCTTTGAGACTGACCTCTTGGAATCTTAGATGATACTTCTAATGGGGTGCTTTCCTTGACCCCCTAAGCAAAGACTGAGTGCCCTTCCTAGGTACTTCTGAGGCACTCTGTATTGCACATGACAGATGCTTAAATATATGTAAATGAGCTTAGCTGAGGTATGAGTAAGAGCTAGGGAAGAAGATTGGGAAACACCCCATGGCAGACAGAGGGAAAACTTGAACTAAGGTGTGCAGGAACAGTGTGGTACGTTCAGGACGCTGCAGCCAGTTCAGAATTAATGGGGCACAAAGTGGCAGGAGATGAAGCCAGAGGAGTCACAGGTGAGGTCAAGGAGGGTATGGATCACCTGGGGGGCACAGTCACTCTCAAGCAACATGGTCATCCCTCAATGTCATCTCTCACGAGGAGGGAAGGAGCTAGGGTATTTATCCTCCAACCCCCATTTGAAGTTGTTTGAAGGCTATTTGGGGAGAGGGGAGAACAGTCCCCCACCACTAGTAGTCTGCCTCTTGTTCTCATCTGATCATGCTTCTGCGGCCAGAGAAAGCCCCCAGGTGCTTGTAGAAGAAAGGCCATCAGCATGCACCTGGATAGTGAGATCTGAGACACTGGGGGTACCTTGGGGGGTACCCAATGTGTATGCAGCACCAGTACCTTGTGCTGCATACACAGTGTTAACCTGATGCTCCAGTGTCTTCCACCCTCTCCTCCCAGTTTGCTCTACTTGGAGTGAAACTAAAGTTCCCATGCAAGTGAACAGTGACAATGATGGCCTAGGCTGTTACTAGGAGCTAAGTGCAGAGAGGAGACACGTTCAAAATAAATGCAAAAATAAGGTTGCCAGAATGTGGGAGTGGTTGGATGAGGGGAAAAGGGAGAGAAAGGGGTCTCCTGGATGTCCCCTAGCTTCCCGATTTGCCTGACCAAATAAATGTTTGTGCCAACTATAGAGATGGTGTTAATTTTGGAGCCTGTGGGTAGGCTAGGAAGCTGAGATCTTCAGTTTAGGATTTTGGCGGGGGGGGGGGGGGGGGGG